>NC_089518.1:13042693-13344193 GCF_963924715.1 Thunnus thynnus
AAAAACTAACTTAATCCAGACAGGTTTAAGATATATAAAATAAACTGCTAGGAATAATGATTTGTGTCTGATACAGTTTTTCAACAAAAAAGTTTGGGTAACTAGTTAAGAATACTTCAAATTACATCTAATCTTTCCTCCTCATTAAAAAAATCCAGAATCTATGAGTATGCAAATATTTTTCAGTTTCAAAAGTTCAACTACTGGAAACAAGATGTCTCTTACTTCATTGTAAAGCTCATTCTCAGTGTTCAGTGCACTGTAGGATTCAAATTTCCACATCTCAATTGTGTAGGTTGCATACAGGACCACAATTGGCTCCAAATAAGCTATAATAAGATATAAATCATGCTCGTAGTGTAGGTAGAGTAGTGCCTTAAACTCTGCACAGTAACAAAGAGTAAAAAACATGTTTTTAAGGGGAGATGCACTTTACTGTAAGTATTGAATATTCATGACAATCAAAATTAAAAAGAAGAAAAAGAGTTTACCCTCAAAAGCTCAGCTAATCTCCTTCATTAGCACTGTGTGGGCATGTTTGATCAGATTTTATTGACAGTATAGTGGATAAACCCAAGAATATGAGAAATTGAATTCTTTCAGAAACATTATGATATTTTAATTTAACAGTCTGTCTATGTGTGGATGCAGGAGCACACACACACACACACACACACACACACACACACACACACACACACACACACACACACACACACACACACACACACACACAATAACCTCTGACCTCAAGGCATAAGGATGTCAAGGAAAATTTGAACTAACAATGGACTAAAAACCCAGCCTTCTTTCCATCAGTCATGAAAAGAAAATTGAGTTTTTGGAATTTAATGACTTTGTTTCTTCCAGATATGGGTAGACTGCACCAACTGGAACTCACTCCCCTCTCTAGGTTCATAAAATTCATGGACACGACACATCCTGGTGTCACTCTTCTCCCTTATTATTCACAAAGAATGTCTAAAATAGTTAGAAAATGCCTACTTAAGTGTGTAAAAGTATGTATCTTGACCTGTCTAACCAATGTTAACCTTTATCGTGTTTCAGAACAATTGAGTTTGATATTATGCTAAGTTCTAACTGTTAAATCTGTTAATGTACATAGCACCACACAGAACCTGGTGATCATTTTGGTAACACCTAGTTTATTGTTTGGCTATAGTTTGATTGCTAACATCAGAAAGCTAGATTAGGAAATGAAGGTTTATTGATATTATTCTGTATTTTATTTAGTTAATCAATAGTACAATTTCTAAGTGTTTTCTCACTGGTTCATGATGTATTGATGGCAATGAAGAACGAAATGAGTGAATTGCAAGCAAATATTCAGATATTCTATCTTAAAAGGAATAATTTTATTCCTTTTAAGTTGAAGACCAGTTTTCTCTTCACAGAAAGGAATAAATGAGTAACCTCAGGCGTTCTCCCAAAAGGGCACCAAGGATCCTATTTCTTCCAAAACATGCCTCCTAGACTATAAGAAGTTTTATAACTCCTTGTCTTCTGCTTTTTGGGCTTCTTTTTTTTCCTGGCTTGCTGACCGCTGCTGTGGTGTCTTCTGTTTTCTCTCGGCCTTGCCAGCCATTATGGCCCGTGATGCATTTCAGGCGTTGTCTTTTTCAATTTTCTCTGAGAGCTGAAAGCCCCAGAGAGAGACTCACCTAAGAAGCCAAAGACTGCAAAGATGCCTAAACCACAAGCCAAGCCATGCCGTTTGCCATTTGAATTATCTATTATTTTTGTAATCTATTTTGATTGCATAGTTAAACTATTTTTTTACTTTTCCAAGCACCGCTTTTGTAGTTAGAGCTCCAGCTTCAACTTTAAAAACTGCAACTACACGCACCAAGAGTGAAATCACACAACCTTACTGTGTGTTTATGTTGCCTCAGCGAGTCTGAGCTCTCTTCAGCGCTGGATTCACTCTCCTGCAGAAGCGCTGAACCAGAGCGCTTCACTGAACCTGCAGCAGTTCTCATCTGGCTGTCACCTCAACCCCCCACCTCCACACCCCACCCCTCCCACCCCCAAAGATCACAGAGTCTGCATCACCATGCTGCACTCTCTGGGGAGTTTGCCTCTTCATCAGCCCTTCATCACCACGAAACAGTAGGAAATTAACCATCTGACATGCGTTCTGTCTGAAGAGATGATGCAAAGAGCTAATTCTAAATTAATTTTTAAAATGGTTTTAGTAAGTTATTTGCCCCCATTGCTTTTTTAACTCTTGTTTGATAACATTCATTCATTCATTTGTTCATTCTGTTGGCAATAACTTGTTAATTTAATTACTCATCCATTCATTCATTCATTCATTCAAGTTATATGTATATAGCCTATTCTTAGTGTTCCCCATTTGTCCTTATCACTTGGTAGTTCAATAAATATCTTGATTTATCACCAAGTTGTTGTATTTATGTATTACTTTACAACAGAGATGGAGGTCCTTGTATTCAGAATTTACGACTTTCAGATATAAGACTGATTAATTTGATTTAATTATTTTTCCTCCTAATTAATTATAGCTCTTCTCAGTCGCTTTGGTACTCTTCTCAGATCAGAATCTAAATTCTCAAAACTACTTTTTCAACCTCCACATCATCCAGTCACTTGTGCACATCATAAAAGCAGTTTCTCATTGTTTTAAACAAATAGCAAATGCTTTGGCACATTCAATCCGCTGTTTCCTACATTATCAATGGCTTATGTCATGTTGATCAAAATGTATTATACTGGTTCTCTGTGGAACAATCTAACCCCCCAAAACATCTAGGCATTAGTTAATTGCATAAGTCTTTACCTGCAAAATGGTTGATCCAGTTGTCATAATCTGTCAAGTATATTTTCTATATATTACTATTAGACTTTTTTTTTGTAAATGTGTCCTGAATTGATAATTGCTCTCAGGTGAATCTTGACTTTCACTAATGAAGGGGAATGTGTGAAGTGTTCGATCAACCGGTTCTCTAAAGTAGCTCAGTGGTGCATCTCATGAACCTTCAACTGGCGAGCATATATGGACAGAGCACAGCACAGTACTACAATTTCTGACAATGGAAGAAGGCAAAACAGAGGAAGAGGTAGAAGAGGCCAAGGACATTCTCGATGTTATAAGGGCCACAATTGTGGACCATGTTCTCAATCATGGCCTTACAATGGCTGAGACTGGTAAAAGGGTGCAGCCTAATATTGGGTTAGGGTTAGCGCAGCCTTGTCCTCAACAATTTAAACATTTCATAGACAGAACAGTTATATAATCCAACAATGTGCACTGTACTGTAATACTGTAGGTACTGTATACTGTATTACTTTATATTACAGTATTTCACTTGCATTTTACAGTATACAGTGAATATACTTTATACTTTATACATACTGTACATGTACTGTAACACACACACACACACACACACACACACACACACATTTATATATATATATATATAGACACAGTGACATTTTTTGAAATAGTACTCAACCTTGACAGAGTTTCAATCATTGTCATCAACACATTAGCCATAATTTACATCAGAAAAGACTTATAGAGTACACTGTTATACTGTTATATTGACAACATGGCGAAGCATTTTGACTTGTTTGTAAACAATGACACAAGGACTTGTCATTCTGATGGCACTGACATGTTCATTGACATAAATATTTATTTATGGATAGGTGCCCCTATCTTAACAAGTGTAGTGTAGTATTCGCCACAACAGTGACCAAACAACCCCTGTCAACCATCAACAACCTGTCATCAGATTCTGATGAATATCGCTCAATCCTGATTGGTGTACAAAGTACATGACATCACCTTTTTTCAACTGAGCCCCCTCCCACTTGAAACCAGTGAGAGAAGCACATAAAAAAAAGAAATCCAGAAATCTGCCATGTGAAATAATTAAAACTGTTCAAACTTTGGCAGAAAATAATGTGTTTAATGTAGGATCACATTGATCATAGTAAGACGCTGATTTAAAAAAGACAAAACAGGGCCTTTAATTACAGGAAAAACTGAATATAAATGTATTTGATAGAAAACCTGTTCTCCATTTATATGAAATTGTTGGCTTACCTGTAATTTACAACTACAGAAAGACAGATTCTGACATTTTTGCATGTTCAGACACAGTGTTTGCTGTTTAAAAGACAAAATTAAAAAGTCCTTTGAAGTAAATGTCCTTTGAAATTACAGATTAATATCAATGCCTTCATAGGAACTTATTAGGAAACTAATAATGTGTAACCATATTTTTTCCAAGATAAATCTTCAACACCTTATCTAGTATTATTTTTTTTTTTGTTACATGCATCTTTGCATCAAACATATGTAAGAACGTAAAGGGCGATGAAACAAAAAACAGAAAGCTTATTGGAAAAGTTGGAGAAGGACGAACACATCGTGAGTTAAAGATGGGTGAAGGATGTCACTTTTTTTCATTGTGTCTTGAACAATGGAACGAACTCGCCCTTCACTTAAACTTCTCCTTTAGATGTACTAACACTATGTATATGGTGGAGAAACATTATTATTAGGGAAGTATCTATAGAAATTTCTTGAAGTGAGCTGTAAGAGCCACTAAAGGAAAATCTTTATGAGACCTTTTCAGCTCCACAAAACAGAACTATGTACAATAGTCCTGTTTGTTTTAATCCACTGTGTTTTTTTTCTTGCATGAAACACGTCAAGGACACCTTCATCCAGTTCTCATCCACAGATCTGCACTCTCTGTTCCTTGCAACACTCAAGGTAATTTATTTAATACATTGCAAAATCATTTATCATTTTTAAGGAGTGACAAGAGCAGGGCAGCAGCAAAGGCTAAATGATTCTTCATGGGAATAAAAGAACTTTGAGTCTGATTAGTATCTCCTGTCTTTGCAGTTTTAAAAGCAGTGGGGGAAAAATAAATATCAGGGATTCTCGCTATGCAGCCATGGCAACTCAGGCATTGACAGTAATCTCTCTCAGGAATGTGCATGACTGTTTTCAAAGTGACTGAGGCTTTGTCAAGCTTCTCACAGTTGGAGGTTAGCTCAGTCTTTATTTTGAACTGAACTGACAGCCTCACATTCATAACATATATAACTATTGTACAATTTTATATTTACACATGAAGGTTTTTCTACTATACAAACATTTTACTAAAGCATTATTTTCTAACAAAGCCTCAGCTGCATATGAAATAAAAGACAGTTTCATCTTTTAAAGTTTGTTTTACAAAATCAGTCATTTCTGAAATATACCGTCAGTGAAAATATTTAAGCATGATCTTCACGCCTGCTAAAAATGTTAGTGAGAATGCCCCTGAATCAATTTTCCTAGCTATGGACACTCATGCTGCTCCCATTGTCCTTATGTCAGGATGACATACCGTCTCACCTGTCCAATTTCAAGTTGACCCATCGAATATCATTATGGGTGGCCCGACAACCGTGAAACTGTCAAAGAATAATTTATGTCATGGAATGGCTGTTACTCAACCTATACATCATCTGATCTCAACAACTTACATTTTTTATGATAGTACATTACGGGATAAAACAGCACCGCCCGAATTACGCCTGTGCAAAGAAACGCTTGCTGTGACTGTAAATGATGCTGTTAAATATACATTAGTGATTTTGTATGGCATATTAACATATTCTCTATGAATAAAGAGGTCTAAAGATTGGATTTTTGAATAACTGCTGACCTAATGCAGGCTTATCTTTCGTATTATGTTTTCCATATGAGAATGTCCTTTTATTTAAGCATTTCTCCCACCATTTATGCAAAGTACAGTGGCTCTTCAGGTAAATTGCCTACACAATCACAGCTTATAAGTAGCTGTTTATGGCTCTAAATGTCATCCACTGTTGCAGTGCTCTGGTATAGGGTCGTATTCTGCTGTGCCAGCATCCCTGGGACTGCCATTAAATGGAGCTGAGCCATTGGAAATTATCTCCTCTTTCTGCTGATGAACTAATTGTACTCGTATGCTCTAATAACACCATTAAAATGTAAAACACTTGGGATCATTACTTCACATTTGATATAGTTGTGGGACAAAGACCGAAAACGAGAGCTTCAGTCACAACAGTGTTTACGCCAGTGATGAAATTCACTTGTCAAAATCAGGAAAACTCTCTCCCAGTGGAATAAGTGACTGTTTTTTTCCCTCTCCATCATTGAAAATTGTTCTCCACGGATGCACTAAATAATGTGAATAAATGGAGGGAGAAAACTCGAGTATTACATTGTAGAACTACAGATAAGCATTAATATGAGGTTCGTGCAGAAAAAGGCCCATCCAGCTGCTAGAAGTGAATGATACAATGCTGTCATCTCAGGCTTTGATGAAAGATCTTTCATTTTCTTGGCCACTAATGGGAATTCTCACAGTGTCACTGAAACCCTCATTTCAATTCCCGTGTTTAATTCATCATATAATTTCTTCAGAGCCAGGATAATGAAATGTTTGCCACAATATTCATCCCTTTTTAGGGATTTTAAATTAAAATTGCATTCATTTATATTAGCTTATTTGGGAGATGAAACTGACTATTTTAGGGAAAAAAGGGCTATCATTGTATACCTACTCAACCCCAATACATGTGCACACACACACACACACACACACACACACACACACACACACACACACACACACACACACACACTGGCAAGGACAACTAAAAACAATGTGGCTTTTTGTTTTCGAATAGTCTCAGTCAGAATCAGTCTCAACAAAAACAACAACAACAAAAAAAACAAAAAAATTTCTTTGGTGGTTGTAATAAAGTCCCAGGATTTTTATAATGTAGCAGCGGGGAGGAGTCCTTGCCAAGCATAATGAATTCAGATATGAAAAGACTTTGGTTTTGACTTCACATAATTAGGCAAGATGCAATTACGCAGCGACCTTGGAGCAACGCACCTGGATAACAAGTGATCAAACAGCCCCATCCATCCACACATCCCTGCAGCTCCCTGTTGAAACAGGCCGCTACCTTGAAGCTCAAACTCATTTACTCTTTCAGACATTGTTATGTACACCCTCTTTGATTCTTGCATGTGTGTGTGTGCATGAATGTGTGCACGTCTTGACACCATACGATCAATTTGGATCTGTTGCATGATTCAAACCTCGTGTGTACCAGATTGTGGCAGAAGAATATATTGTAATAGTCAGAAAATCAAAAACAATTATCGGTTGGGAGTGTGAGCTAAATTGAACTATTTCACCAGAAATATGGGTGAATATAAGCAGTATTACACAAAAAACACAAGTTCATTATTTTGGAGATAGTACTGGAAAATTTTGTTAAGCTTTTAAAACAGTCACTATTCAAGCAAAGTATTCTAATGAAGTAACATCAGGTTGTTGGCAAAGATATGGGGAAGGTGCTGCCAATCTCACCCATATATTATTTTCCTGCCCAGTTTTGCAGCAATATTGGAGTGAAATAAGAAAAATCATTGATACCACATTTCAGTGCACACTCTTTTGGGGGCAGAGCAAGAACTACTAGGCAGAACATATCAGTTTGTCAAACTGAAAGGTACTGTACTTCTTCAGAATTTTAAGAGTAGCAGATAATATAAAAAATGGTTTGAAACCAAATGCACCACAAATAGGTTAAATAGTCGAGCAGGAGAAATAGGTTCCCATGTACCCGCATGGCATTTTTTTGTAACCTGTTTTTTTTGGACCCTAATGGTGTCTAGTTAAGAATTTTTCATGTTGCCAAGGTCAACTAATGGCCTATGGGGTTCGTTTGGTGGCCATCTAGACAAATTAACCACTTTTTCATATAATTTTGGCACCAGGAATCAAATGGAAAGGTCATTGACATGGTACAAACACTCTTTATTGGTGGAAAAACAGGCAATTAACAAATATGAGGCTCATAACAATATAACTTGCTATTTTGTTTTGCAATAGTTCCCTGCAATAGCCAAAGGAAACTAGTTTATTCTTTTATACCAATTGCAAGGTTATTAAGTGGATGGCAATCACTCTTACTGACGTAAATGATGATGAATCAGTGAAATGGGGTTTTGATGGCTTTTGCATTCAATTAGTCTAGCTAGTATTATCAGATTGCCATCTATGTCAGTTAGAGTGACTGCCATCCATTTAATAACCTTGCAATTGATATAAGAGAATAAACTAGTTTCATTTGGCTACTGCAGGAAACTTTTGTGAACCATTAACCACTAAGGGTGAATATGCAAGTGCTGACTCAAGCTGCCTGGCTTGTCTGTTTGTTTATTTGTTTGTTTTGGTATCAACATTTGTTACTGTAACAAAGACTGTACCTGGCGATCATGTTAGGGAATATGTTTGTCAAGTTTGTAGTGGTGATCTGGGCCCTGGTGATCTTCTGGGACTGTTTCTTTTTGACTGCACTACTTGCCTCGTAAGTTTGGGTATTCAGTCATTCTGGAATATGTGCCTGACCCAGATTACGCATTAGTGGCCGAGCACATGGTTGCCATTTACAATAAAGCGCAACGTAACTCTGCTGATGATCCGATCCTCTTATTGGGTGATTTTAACAGATGTGTCATTTCCACCCATCTGCCAAATTTGGAGCAATATGTGACCTGTCCAACGAGGCTAAATAAGACTCTGGACCAGTGCTGTGGAGATGTGGAGGGTGCTAATGTGCCGCCCACTACTAGGACTGTCTGATCATAACATCATCCACCTCTTGCCAAAGTGTCGTCAGAAACTAAAAAGGGAGAAACCTGTTATCAAACACATACAGGCCTGGACAAATGACTCAGTTGAAGACCTGAAGGGTTGTTTTGATGCCACTGAATGGGACTTATTCCTCAATGACCAGGTCTCCTTTAGTATCCTTGAACTGTTAACCTGTACTATCACCAGTTACTTCTGTGTTGACTCTATCATTAAAACAAGTGTCAGAATCTACCCTAATAACAAGCCAGGGGTCAATGAAGAACTAAAACACCATTCAAAAGAAAATAGCTTTTAGGAGGGAGACTGCAAAAAGTGAGAGATTTGGAGAAAGAAATAAGATGCATGGTTAAGAAAGCAAAAATGGACAAGGTCAAAGAATAAGCTGAGGAGAAGCTGAGGAATAGAAATGCAAGAGCTGCTTGGAGGGGATGAATACAATGATGGGATGGAAACTGTGGTGGAAAACTGTCCTTCCATGAACAGGCCAGTAATTGTGCAAAGAAAACATTTACATCTATAAGAGATAGTTTCCATGGGAATACGGACGGGGAGAATCAGCATTGTCATATTTTAATCTTCTGTGTGTGATGAGCGAAGGCCACTAGGCCCTGTATATTATGAGAAATGTGGAAGAGGCTAAGTACAACTGATACATGTTAGAGAAGTGTGAGACACCATTGTTTTCTGAGATGAGTCATGTCTGGATTATTACCAAAGTGTTAAGATCAAGCTAGGTGGGGTTTAGCAAATAAGCAACACATTAGGAGGGGTTATGAGAGGTATATAATTTAATGTTTTATGATTTTTCATTAGGTTCTTTATCCCTGGATCAAGGCCTCCGTTTGCTTTGTATTGCTCTTTATGCAGAGTAAACCTATTCACCTTGATCTCTACCAGCTTCCAGTGTATTTCTTTGAGTCTTTCTCTTATAAGTTTTGAGTTTAATACTAAGTTGTGGGTGACCTGAAGATTTATTGGCCCATCTGAAGATTTCCTACAGCAAAACACAAGCAGCCTCTCAATGTGATGACCCTGTTAGCCTCTCAAATGATCTGAACATGTTCTATTCTATATTTGATAAACATGACTTCAGTGATGAATGTGACTCTGTCTGTGAAGGAATGACACCTGCCCCTGTGATATGAAAGGAAAAGGAAGTCTTTTCGATCCTCCAGTGAGTCAACCCTTGAAAAGCCCCCGGGCCAGATGGGCTCAGGGGAAGGCTCTTGAAAGAATGTGACTGTCTTCAAGCCTGCTATCATGAAGGGGCAGGAAGTGGAGCAATTCACTCACTTCAAATATCTGGGAGCAATCATTGACAATAAACTCACCTTTCAGATCAAAGCAGACTACATTTACAAAAAGGCAAGGCAGTGGCTCTCTCTCTTCAGGAAACTGAGGAGCTTCAATGTCATCAAACACACCCTGACCATGGTCTACAGTAGTGGTTCTCAACGTTTTTGGTGTCAAGGACCCCCAAATTGATACACATCAGGCCATGGACCTGTATTTGATAAGATGTAGTCTCAAGGATCTCCATGTGATAAGATTTAATTATTCCATACCTGTCTATATTGTAGATTGGCAGATTAACAGTGAAGAGTGTGAAACTGATGAACAGAATAGTCATTCTTATACAGCCTCTCATTGGGCTAACTTCTAGTCAATGAAATAACAGTGAAATTAAAATATTCCCCATTTTTCTAGGGACCCACTGGAACCCTCTCAAGGACCCCTAGGGTTCCCCGGACCCCAGGTTGAGAACCGCTGGTCTACAGGTCAATCACTGAGAGTGTTCTCATCACCTTTAACATTGTCTCATGGTAGGGGAACCTCTCAGTTAGACACAGGCACAAGCTGACCCAGGTAGTCAACCAGGCCAGCAAGATCATTGGAAATAAACAATTGCAACTCCAGAACCTATACAACCGGTCCATAACCAAAAAGGCAGGTCTATAATGACCCCATCCACCCCCTTCACTCATTATTCCAGCTGTTGCAATCTGGCAGTAGACTCAAAAAAAAATGGAAAAATGAAGAAGTAATCTATGCCCTTTGCTGTGGCTATTCTAAACAGAGACATGAGCACTGCTGCTGCTGCTGAAAATCTATTTTATATATTTTAGCTGCTCTTTACTGTCTGTTTTACAGTGTGTTGCCAGAATGCCGGAGGCAAATTTCCATTTCATGTAATGTAATGGAAAATAAAGTTTTCTTATCTTATCTTAGAAACAAATAGCAAAAATTATATTGTTATGAGCCTAAAATTTGTTATTTGCCTGTTTCTCACCAATAAAGAGTGTTTGTACCATGTCAATGGCCCAATGGGCCATTAGTTGACCTTGGCAACATGAACAACAACATGAACTAGACACCATTAGGGTCCTTAAAAACAGGATACAAAAAAATGCCATGCGGGTACGTGGGAACCTATTTCTCCTGCTCAACTAAAATGGACACAACCAATGAAATCTACAAAATGTCTATGAAAAATCATTGGATTAGGAAATGTTTTTGAAACTTTTTATTTATTTATTTTTTAGTTATTATTACACTGAACTCAAAATCGACGTCAAAATGAGATTAGAGACAAAAATATGAGTAAAAATAAATAAAATATAGAGGGGGGGCATGACTATCACTTTACGACCTTTGATCCATTCTTTTCAGACCAGCTGAGAACTCGACCCATCTTTTCTCTTGTATGGAGTCCATTTTGCACAACATTGTCCATGGGTCCTTGCTTTTGTCCTTAGATAATGAGTCAGTTTTTCCATGGAATATATTTCCTCTACAATGTCCGGCCACTGTCCTGGTCTTGGAGGGTCACATTTCAACCAGCTCCTTGCGACGGCCTTTTTACATGCAAGTATCAGGATTTTTAAGGGGTAGATGTCCTTCTTTTGAATTATGTCTCCGGATATCAATCCCAAGTACACAATCTGGGGTTCTCTGGGAACCTTGTAGCATTAATTTTCCTCAAGAGTCTGAATAACCCTGTCCCAGGATGTTGGTATTTTTATATATGAACAGAAAATATGTGAGTGATTGGCATTCATCAGTCTGCACTGTCTCCAGTATTGCTGTTGTTTGCCCAATTGTTTATTTTTTTATATGGGGTTTAATAAAAAAGCAGATTAAATTCTTCCATCTGAATTTCCTCTATCTTTTAGAGCTAGCGTTCTACACATGGAGTACAAATCACTCTTCAACAGTGTGATGTTTAATTCTAGTTCCTATTTCAATTTTACATATAGTGAACTTTTTCTGTTTCGTTTTTGTAAACTACTCTACAGCTTAGAAACAATTTTTGAGGGGGTTTGTTTGATGCACACCTCTATCACTTCATTACGTTCTGCTGAAATTCTTATTTAAATTTCTGTATCATAGAAATGTCTTAGCTGTAAATATCTGAACAGGTCTCCATTTTCTAAATTAAATTCCACTTTGAGTTTTTCAAAAGTTTTAAAAGTTTTTCCCTCTACGAGTGTACAAATATCTGTTATTCCTTTTTCTCTCTACCTTACAAACATGTTATTTTTCTCTCCAGGTCTAAACCTAGGGGTCTGAAAAGGCCAAATCAGGAGATTACATTCTCCTTCCAATTTGTATTTTTTGAAAATCTCATTCCATATTTTCAGTGATTCTTTTCAAATTTATTTTTCTCCCTTTTGGTCTATATATTCATTTCCACCTAGCCTGGCCTGAGGTTTAGCTCAATGTGTTTCTATCTAGCATGACACTCCAGGGATCACCAATACACAATGTATCTCATTTGGGCAGCGTAATACTATTCTCTAAAATTTGGCAGTGCTAGTCCTCTGTTCTCCTTGTCAATTTGGAGTGTCTTAAGTTTTACCCTAGGCCTTGCTTCTGCCCAGATAAACAAGGATATCTGTTTGTCCCATGCTATAAACTGAGATTCTGGGATTCTGACTGGTAGTGATATAAAGGGGTATAGCAACCTTGGCAGCACGTTCATTTTCACCACCTCAATTCTCTTCTCTATCTTTCTGTATCCTATTATTTTTGGAGATATGTAATAGTATCATCTGCAAAAAGTCCTATTATATGTTCTTTTTTTGCTATGTTGGTTCCTTTCAGCTCTTTGTTTTGTCTGATAGCTTGAGTCAAAGGCTCAATAAATAATGCAAAAAGGGAGGAGCTAAGGCAGCAGCCCTGAATAGTGTCTCTAAACAGCTTAAAATTGCCATTGATCTTTATTCTGGTGGTTGGGTCTCTATACACAGATTGAACACATCTAATGAATTGGTTATTAAAACCCAGCCTCTCTAGCACTCTATACATAAAAGGCCAGCTGACTCTATCAAACACCTTTTCCGCATTGAGACTGACCAGGGCTACACTTAGATGTTGTTTATTAGCCTGTTCTATAACATCTAGGGTTTGTCTGATGTTATCTTGTGTTTGTCAACCTTTTATAAACTCTGTCTGAACTTCATGTATTAAATCGGGCAGAAAGTGTTCAATTCTTTTGGAGATTATAGATGTAAACACTTTATAATCTATGTTCAGTATAGAAATTGGACGAAAAGATTCACAACATTCTTTATTTTTACCTTCTTTCTGGATGACTGATATCACAGCCTCTTTCCATGATGGTGGTGCCACAGCTTTGTTGAGTGTCCATTTTAAGGATTCTAGCAATACAGGGGGGAGGTCTTCAAAGATTTTTTACCATTCATTTAGAAAACTGTCACTCCCTGGGCATTTATTTGTTTTCAATTTACTTATCGCTATGTCCAATTCTTTTTTTGTGATGGGGACAGTTAATTCATCATTTTGTATTATTCCTATGGAGGGAAAGTCTAACGATAACAGGTATTGTTTAATGTTATCTTCATCAACAATCTTAGGCTGTGAGTATATGGTTTCGTAGTAATCTTTGAAGATTTTATGAATTTCTTCTGGTTCATAGGCTATTTTATTAGTTGAAGGGTCTCTGATCTTGTGTATTGAATTATTAATTTGTTATGTCCTGAGGCATGTTGCTAAAATTTTGGTTGCTTTTGGGCCAGATTCATAGAAGGCTTGTTTTGTGAATCTCAATTTCATTTCCAATTTGTTATTCAAGATGATCTCTATTTGTTTTTTTAGTTCTTTTATCTGGTTTGTCAATCCTTTGTCCTCATTTTTTGTTGTTGTTTCTCTAGTTTTCTTAGTGTTTTCTCTAATTTATCATATTTTGTCGTCTTAATCTTATTTAAGTATGCCATTCTTGAAATTAGTCTCCCTCTCATTATTGCTTTGACCGTGTCCCATACAATAGCCATTCTTGTTATCTTTTATACAGTCACTAATTTATTTGTAAATCTCCTTTACAACAGTCTCATTGTTTAAAATATTGACATTTAGTCTCCATAATGAAGTCTTTGGTCTGCTATTCAAATGTATAGTTAAATAGATTGCGTTGTGATCTGATATGTCTGCTGTTCCTATTGAACACTCCTTTACACTGTGTCTGTCTATAGTGTTCATTAGAAAATAGACTAATCTGGAGTGCACCTGGTGAGTAGGTGAATAGTGAGTATGTCTTTGGGGTCTATGCTCGTTCCAGGACTCCTCTGGCTGGCTTTCAGCAGCTAGCGTGCTCTGCTTCAGTGTTGCTAGCTTTCACTGCCGAGGCACTTTTATCTTGAGTCATTTTTTTCTCTGTTATTGCCTTTGGTGTTTCTTTTCCCACTCATCTACCCCTTTCACTGATAAATGTGGAGTTTTTTATTCAGGGGATAAATTGCGATAGATCTGGGAGCGCGGTTTCTCTCTGTATCTAACTACTCCATCAGCTAACCTAAAGTGCTTGTAGGATTAGGAATTTAGTTGATTCGTCTGAAATATGATGGAAAAAGTGAAGATACTGAGATTTCATCGTTAATATAGAGACAGCCAGAGGGTACAAGATAAAAGGGAGGTATATTGATGGATATTCCTACCAAAGCCAAATCTACCTTTTGTTTTTTTGTTTTTTAAAATTTTATTTTAATTTATCATTATAATCATCATTATTACGGTATTTTCTGTCCTTTTTGTCTACTCTGTCAATACTGAGTGTATAATCGAAAGTAATGTTGCGGCAAAGGTTTTAGATTTCAACAATGAGGCTGTTGGGTATAATTTGCACTCACAATTTGCAGAATTACATAGCATTGTTCCCACTTGCCCCTGTATTTACTTAGAAGGAATTAGAAAAAGTGTGCATACAATGACATTTTTTTAAAGGGCCAAAACATGAATACCCATCTGAATCAAATACAATATAAGAGCAATTTATTTAAAGGCCCTTATCAGTTAAATTATTCCGTTTTTCTGTTTAGGGAATCCAGGTGCAATCACTGAAGGGGGTGGAAATGAATCTGTTTCTTAATTTATTTATGTAAACTTGGCCTCCCTCCAGTTGCAGCAGATGATTTCATTTGTCTGAGCAGAGTGCCTGATGTAATAGGATTACAATCTGGCTGTTGCAAAATTGTCTGTGGACCTCTGTGTTTCTGAAGGCTTGAAGCAGGTCTATTAGCTCATGATGGCATCCTCATGTTTTTTATTGTTCAGCTTCATCTGGCAATAAAGTACTCATTAAATCATACAAGTTAACCTACTGGTATGACTTCTAAGGTCGGGGGTTATTGATTGAGATTAGAGGCACTCAAAGAAGATGTTTTGGTCACATGAAGTTGAGGCATTTAGAAGCCAAACTACTAACACTGCTGTCTTACATCACAACCTGGGATCCTCAGTTTATGCAATCATGTAATGGCTCAAATACATTATTGTTTCACCACCAGACTGACAGTAGTGACCTTATTATTGCATGCAAATATAGTTAAATGTGATTGAAGACAACCTTAAAGTAAAACCTTCATTCATATATTTTGGCCACTTGAGGTCAGTGTACCGTATAAAGTTGATATAGCAAACATGTTAGCTAACACTTACTTTACACATCCAGCAGACACAGAGCAACATTAGCATTCATTTGGAGTCATGTGTCCAGCCACCTGATGATTGTAATGTTCAATAGTCTCTCTCCTTTTAGCTCTGGTTTGGTCTCCACTTACTCTTGAGAGAAATATTTTGGTCTTTAGTTGCTCAATGTTCCAGTATGTTCTCCAGCTAGTTGCTACGTTTGTGTGTCTTCCATTTGTTGCTGGGCAGGTAGTGTACAGTTGGTTTATCTTCATTTTGTGAAAACAAAACAGCTGGAAACATGGTTGATGAGAGCAGTGAGACTGAAGCTAAACACTAATGTTGTTGTAACAAAAACAAAAACAATATGTTGAGAGACGTTAAAATGCTTTGTAGAGCTGAGACAAACTGCAGCGATTGGGTGATAATTCTCTGTGGGCGGCAAAACAAGCATTTTTAGTGGACGTACATTGACGGGGTGCTATTGCCCCATCAGATTACATTGCAGCTCGTGTCATGGCTGCCGGCTGAAGCAATCTTGTTTAATACTGGACCAATTTCAAAAAGTTTTGTCCCCATTAGTCACTTAGACACAAAAAGATGGGAAAATAGGGCAAAGTTGAAAAATGCCAAAGTTTCCCTTTAAAGAAAGTAAAGACAGCATGCAAAATATTTCATCACATATCACACTGAGCTTCCTGAGTTTCCTCTGTCAGTGCATCATGGTGGAGAGCACTGCTTTTAGAAGGGATAGAAGAAATGATGATTACAACCATCCCCTAACACACCCAGTGATAATTTACAATCATAAATTCTTCCTAACCCTACCCTGGTTCCCTGTGAGAAAAGAAATTCCACCCACGGTAATGCCTTCAGTGCACCACCACTGAACACAGTGCTGAGTCACTACTATTAACTATTACCAGCGAAGCTGACATGAAAATGAGGTTCAGTAGAGAAAGTCTCATCAGAGGCACAAGCTCATGTCTCCAAGGCATATTCAGATGAAGGGTTCCCCGGAGACACTTGGCAGCTTCAGGAATGTCCTCAAGGTGGGATTAAGGAGAACTTTCACACTGGGGACACATCCACACGGGGCACCACATACCACACTTTGGATATATCTGTCATCCACTCTATTATGCTCAAGTACATATATCTGAATGCATTATGACTAACATTTTTTTTTGGCTTTGAGTCTTTATCTTTATGATAAATGATTCTATAAGGGAATAGACCCTCACTTTGTTGTATTTCTGTCTACTCTTCTCTGACACACTTGGCATTCATTTATTAATTATTATTATAATTTCAAAGTCGTCTCCCTCTCATAGGTAATAATTTACATTTCACTCTGAAAGCCTTATTCACTTTTCTGTGTCAGTAAAATCGTGTTGGGTGCTTATTCACCTTGATTTGTTTAAATTCAGCATTTAAAAAATGGTAAGCAATTTTAAATGTAATGTTTCAGCTTTTTTTTTTTGTCTTTTTTGCCTGCAGTACACTCAACATAGCACTGTGCCGCATAATCCTTGAGCAAATCCACAAGTAAAAGAATATCTAGAGGGATCTGGCATATACCTTTATGTTAAAATTAAGCACTGCTGTCATCGTACAAGCAATACACTGCACAGAGCTGCACATGAGTAAGTGCACAAAGGAGACAGGAATCTGCATTTTATTCCCTAGGCTACCTATTCTGAAACACAAGCTCAGATACTCAAACAGGGTGAGACCCGGGGAGCAACGAGAGTGAAAATATCTTGCAGGCGGAAGATATGACATGATAGATGCACCATGAACAGAAATGAGGTGCAAATAGAGGAAAACAGCTTGTAAGCGCTCGTCTCTAAATAGACTGAGGGGCTCGTTTTCTATTTTCTGTTTCGCTTCCGTCTAAACCTACAACACACCATGAAAGTTTATGCTGTTTCATCCCAGCAGACACAAATCCTGGATGACATGGCAAATCCATCCATCGGTGATTAGCACCAGTGACGCAAAGAGACAGCAATTTGTTCTTTGACTTTAGGCCTGACCACCTACACACAAGCTTAGCGTGGCTCCTCTCTCTCGTCTGCTGTTTCTAAGAGCCTGCTGAGAGCTCCCCAAGCACTACTTCATCTAGTAGGATGTCAAACATAATGTTGACAGTTAATGTGGTCATTTGGTGCATGGCTGGCAGTGATGGCTTTTCAATTAATACAGCTCAAATGGCAAAAATGCTCAATTAGCTTTAATGTATTCAACTCTCTGATGAATGTTGTGTAAGTGGATGAGGGAAAAAGTAATTTATCTGCCGCATTTTACCTATAATGACTTAACCTACAGTTGCAATGTTCAGCAGTGCAACAAGACCAACTGTTATTTTCCAACCTAAGCCTCGGACATTATATAGGCTGTTGTCTGAAAAACCTAATGTTCTCCCCTTGTGGGCTGTGGAATAGACTACAGAAAGCAAGACAGAAAGGCATGCTGGCAAAGCCGGGTAAAGAAAAGTGAAACTCAAGCTGCTGCACAAAAACTTCTAATACCCACACAGACAAGAGGAACAGATGTAAACATACTGGTAAATATCAAACACTGACAGCCTTCAGAAGCCATGTGAGACTGCGGGCCCCAAGAGTGTTGACTACAATTGGATGGCACATGTGCCTTGTGCCGTATTGAGCTCTCAGTTGCTGTTATTCTTCATTCTTTCATCTTATCAGCCCTTAATGCGTGTGGTGAGAGCAACAAAGATTTTGGATTGTGGATGTCATTGACCACAGTTGTTCTTTCGCTTTTTCATACAGATTGACGTGTTTTTCTGCAAATCCTCAGCCCTGGACAAAACATAGCAACCAGTAAGTGTGCTGTCTATAAAACTCAAGCTGGGTAATCCTCAAACTGCTTCTTAGACCCGTCTTCAAGTCTACCAATCTGAGTCAGATTAGACAGTGCTAACAGGATTGCCTTGGAAACATAATATTAATTTTAAGCCTCAAAAACAGGATAGCTACACCTCATGTATTGCTGCTCTGGGGTGATGTTCTGCAGATGTCGAGTTGACTTCTCCCCTCTCTGAAGTGTCTACCAAATTGAGTTTTTCTCAGAAGGAGAATAATTCAATAAAATCAGAGCAACTCTCCTTGAGAATTAGTTCCAGATGTTTGGCCTCAGATGTTTGGATTCACGCTGACAGTTTGTGCGTGTGTGTGTGTGTGTGTGTGTGTGTGAGCGTCTGTATACGGGCATTTGGGTGCCAGCCCATGAGATTTATCTGCCAGTGCAGTTGAGCAAAAGCCAACAGCAGGTGTGAGATTATGGTTCGCTCTTATTTTGAGGTGAACAGATGTGTGGCTATTAAAGCCTTAGTGGATACAAAAACTGCTCTTCTGTATGATTGTTACCATCCATCTAATCATGTCTAGGCCCCCAACATGAGTTCAGGCATGGATGACGTCTTTGTTGAGATGGATCTTTATAAGTTTCTATATGTTTCTATACCTGCAAATACATATGTTAAATGAAAAAAAATTTGGATAAAATTCTAACTGACCAAATGAGGATAGGTTTTGTTGGAGAGGGTTTTTAGCAAGAACCATTTTTAACAGCTTTTGTTGATGGTAGACTTCTAAAAGAGAGTGGATTCAACAAACTGGCAACTTGGTTGTTGTCATGGTTTTGTCACAGTCTGGCTCTGTGTTCTTTAGTTGTTGTTCTCCTCCGTTTCACCAGAGACTCTCAGCCTGTTCCCCTTGTTAAGACTGGACTGAGTTGCAGTGGGCTGTTTTGAGTTGTATCTTTAAAGACTTCTGGCATGATAGTATTTAAGCTGCCTTTATTAGTTATACTGTGTTCATAGTGTTTCTAAGTTTCTGGTTTTCTGTTTTTCCTCCTGTGTCCCCCGTCTGTGTTTCCCTCCACACCTTCCCTGCATTCAGCTTTGTTAGCCCTGCCCCTTTTCCCAGTGTTTTGCTTCTTTCCTGTTCTCCTGCGTTATCTCCTCATTCCACTCACTTGAGTTTCTCCACCCATCACCCCACCTGCACCTCATGTCCTTGTTAGTTCAGTTAGTATTTTAGTCCTGTTTTCAGTTCGGTCTTTGTTGGATCCTTTGTTATGTTGTGCTCTGTGTTGTTTAGTTTTGCTTTGACCTGCCGGTTTTGTTTTTGCCTGCATGAGCCTTAAATAAAGAAGTTAATCTTCAGCCTCGCACAGCCTGCGGTCTCTTGCATCTGGGTCCACCTGCTGCGTTCCATCTAACAGGTTGTACGGTGAATTTGCAAACTACCTCCTCCCTATGAGACATGAGTACACATTTGTACACAATCATACAAGCATGGTCTCATAACAAAACTTAGGCTATTTCAAGATAAAGTAAAACAGTTTTGTGTTTAAAGCCTCAAGCTTTAAACACAAAACTGACATCATCCTATAGTTAATATGGCTAGTGTGTTAACAAGTCAGTTGTGTTGTGAAGGGCAGTTTTATCAGCTTAGAATCATAGTTAAATTAAAGTCTTTTTTTTTCTCATAAGGACCTGGAAACAGTTATTTTTGCTTTTATCACCTCGGCTTGACTACTGTAATTCCCTGTATATGGTGTTGACCCATTCCTCCAAATGGTTTAAAATGCAGTGGATGGACTTTTAACTGGGAGAAGGAGAAGACAACACATCACTCCTGTTCTGGCTCACTTGCTCTGGCTGCCAGTGAAATACAGAGTTGATTTTAAAATCTTACTATTTGTTTTTACAGCCCTAAATGGATTAGGTCCACAATACGTTATTGATTTCATACTCTGCCCCCAGGTCACTTAGGTCAACCTCACAACAATTCCTCTCAGTCTCCCACTCACACCTCAAACCACAGGTGACCAGGCTTTTTCTGTTCCTGCTCCCAGGGTCTAGAATAATCTCCCATCTCACAGTTTCAAATCAAATTTAAAGACCCACCTTCCTTCCTTTTCTCTTGCTTTTAGTTCAGTCTGAGATTGTTTTAATCTGTTGTTGGTTTTTATTCAATTTCTCTTATCTTCCTATTCTATTACTTTGATTTTGATTTTATCATTTTAGTTGTTTTAGGGGGTTTTCCATTAGTCTTGTCCTCCAAGTATTTTGTATTATTGTATTACATTATGTATTATTGACTTTCGTGTATACCTGTATTGTGGCGGATGTTAATCTATCTGCCTCGACTGGAAAACACTTTGGGTCAGCTCCTGTTTTTAAATATGCTATATGAATAAAAGTGACTTAATTTGATTGGACTTAGCCATGTTAACTATGGCTAACATGTTGGCAAACAGTTGCCTATTTATGCATGCAATAGACCTGGGGCAACATTAGCATCCATTTGACGGTGTTTTTTCTGGCTACCTGGCATATGTAATTGCAGTCTTCAGTCTCCTTTTAGCTTTGTTTTGGTCTCCACCAAACCTTGGGGGTTTTCTGGCTCTTTATAAGTGTTAAATGCCAGCTGGCTAACTTTGTCTGTCTGCCATTTGGCACTGGGCCTTTAGCATACAGTGGGTTTATCAAAGCTTTATTGCTGAAAAAAGCTGGCTGCTGGTCTAGAAACAGTACTGATGAGACCAGTGAGAGTGAACCAGAACAATAAATTTTCAGGTTAAAATGCTCTTCAGTGCTGTAAGGAACCACATAATTATAATTATATGTGGATTTGGCACTACAAGCAATATGTTAAACATTACTTATGGCCATTTGATCTACAGTTAAAAAAAAATACTGATCAGAGCTAGCTTTTAAAATGTATGAAACATTAGTCAGTTATTTGAAATTCCTACTTAATTGTGCTCAAGTAAACGTTTTAATTTCTTTCTTTCAATTAACACTTAGAAAGCAGAAACATTTTAATGAATAATAAGTGGCACAATGAGGATGATTTTGGGAAGAGGGAGTCATCATTATTCTTCTGAGTAGGGACTGACTCTTGACTTACTGCTGCCATTAATTGGATCATAAGGTTCCTACCAGAAGCTATGGAAAAGGCTTATTGGTGCTTCACCTCAGACAGATATCCTGTCTGCCACTCCAGCACTGAGCAGCTTGCAGAGGTCTGGGCTCAATGTTCTGGTCATTAGTTCAAGACCATTGACTTGATAATCTCACCTGGGAAGGACAGGTAATGGTTCCTATCGGCGCAATTATGGCTACTCACACAAACAGCCATTCGTACTTGTCATGTACATACCTGCTGAATTTCTGTGATCTCCAGAGCTAAATGGTGGTTGCTGACATCTGGCGCAGGCCTGAGGCCACAAAACACTGTGTTCCACTATTTTCTAAAGTTTAAGAAAATCTTAAAATCAGCCATGGAGAGGAGATTAATTAATTGAAATACACATTTTAATCAATATTTTCACCCACTGCAATCATTGTAATTTCCATTTCCAGGGTTGTACATGTTGCTTCTCCTCAACAATGTAAATCTTATAAATGTATTTATGTGTGTGTGTCTCCGTAACGACAAGTACATTGGAGAATATCTGTCAATACTAATTTGAAGTGCCTGTTAACATAATTATGTTGGTGTTTGAAGCTGTGATTGAAGTTACTCTGGGTAGGAATCTATTTACACAACTGTCAGATGTCCATTTGCTATGTTATGGCTAATTACTCTGTTTCATTATGATATATCCGCACCAGAGTGCAGAAAATAGTTCTAGATAATTAATGTACTGTTATCAGCTTTTTTATGTTGTGAGTGAAATTCTAATTTCTATTCAAGTTCACATAAACAAATTAAACAGTTTTACCTTAACTCCAACCTATACCCAACGTTGTTTAACTTGTCTAAACTGAGTACACCTTCTCACACAAGTGTGCTTAAGATTCATATTTGTGCATGAACGCTCAATTTAAGCACTATTATGGTTTACAGTCATTCACTATTTATGCCCCTCTGACTTCAAACCATGTTTTCCCACCCTCTCTTGTAGATGATGCTTTTTTTTACTTTAGTCCAGGTCAGGTATTTGCAAATTTAAAGATCTACATATTGATAATGTATTTGCCTCCTTTCAACAGCCCTTGCATAAATACTCACTACCTAAGCAACATTTCTACAGATATCTGCAAGTCTGTTCTTTTATCTGCTCTAGATTTCCTGGATTTCCAACTCTACCTATTGATACACCCCTTGATGACTTCTTGACACCAGTCAACTCATTTAAGGGATTAATTTGACTGGTTTGCTATAGAATTCCATACGTCCGCAAACATCTAACCCATTAGGGCCCCGTGGTAGGAAGACCTGGCAGAAGAAATTTCTAATGAACTATGGTCTGATATTTTGCATCGGGTTCATAATTCTTCTATTTGTGCAAGGCACGCTCTTATACAATGCAACATTGTGCACTGCACCCACTACACCAATGCTAGATTATCTAAAATCTTCAGCAATGTTTCTCCTGCATATAATCTCTGTCAGCATTCCCCAGTGAATCTCATACACATGTTCTGGCTATGTCCAGCCTTGAGTAACTACTGGACTGAGACTTTTAAAACTCTCACAGACATTATCAAAGAAAGGTTTGCACCAAATCTGATCTCAGCTTTGTTCGGTATCTCTCACTCTTCTTCTCTGTCTGTATCTAAGAAACACACTATAGCCTTTGTAACCCTGCAGACAAGAAGACTGATACTGGTTCACTGGAAGGCCAAAAATTCTCCTCCTCACTTTCATTGGATGACAGATATTCTTTACTTCCTTAAACCTGGAGAAAAATTTGGCTCACTCTGAAGCGCTCACCCAGTAAGTTCTTGAAAGTGTGGATCCCTTTTTTTCAAAAGGGTTGACTTTCCACCTCACAAAGATTAGAGGATATAGCCTACAGGTAGAGCCTGCTCCTTCCATTCCCACACATAATGTGAGACGTGACCTCTGCATTATCCTGTGTGCACAGTGTGCTACTGACTGACATCCCTGACTCTCTATTATCATTATTGTCATTAGTATTATTTTCTTTTTTACTCATTTGTTTTTTTTCTTTTGTTTCCCCTGTGCCTTCTTGATGTGATATTTTATATAATTATTATTATCAATATGTCACTGCTAGTATTATTATTTTAATTTATGTCTTCATTGTTCTGTTTTTTAATTAACTCATGACAGCATACTGATTGTGACAACCAGTGTGTGTTGCTGTAAATATTCTGTGTAAAACTGAATAAATAAAAGTGGGAAAAATATTTGCACATGAACACACACATACAGTGAGATGACTTCCTGCTCTCTGCAAGTCAGCACTCCTGTGCTCGCCACACTTTAATTATTTTAATGTATTTTTTCCTTCCCAGAAAATTCAGTTAAAGACATCCAGGATAATGTTGTGGCATTTCACTGGTAAGTGTTGGTCTTTTCTTCAAACCACCGAAAGGTCACATCCAGTGATAAAGGAAATCAGCACAGAATAAGGCGTTATTCCTGGCTGAAATATATCAAAACAAAGAAAAGAAAAACAGAAGAGAAAAGCAATCTGTCTTATCACTTGAGGCTGGAAAAAATCCCTGAAACACTTCTCCATTTCCACTTGAAACTGTTTAAGTGCTGAGGATGTTAAATCACATACTTTTCAAACACTGTAATACCTACCCCACCAGTTAAGTAGATTAAGGTAGATTAAATGTATTATTGTCTTACATTGCCTTCATTTTAATATTTTCAGGAGGCAGGTAATCCAAAGATTAGAAAGCAGATCATTTTGTTGAGTTTTGTGCGACGTGACTGATTACAATTTTAAGTAATTTAACCTGTAACATTTTAAAAGTACCATCCAAGACAAGGTGGCACGTGCTTCCCCAACATGACTAAACCTTTAGAGTTCCAAAATTGACTCCTGCTCACTTCAGTGCCCTACATTTCTCGCCTTTCAGATGGAATGTTTTGGATTTGATTGATTTCCAACTTGATCTATCTTTGCACCTGTACTCAACCACCTCCATCAACTTGGCAGAAATGCATCTAGAGAGCTATTGATTTTTGCAACCCTGAAATCACTTAGAAGAGGATATACACTTTGCTCTCACTGTACCAAAATAATTTTATCTCTCCAAAATGGTTTCCTATATTCTCAATTTCACAAACCCATTTAATTCAAGGGAACATTACCGAGGGGGAAATTGAACATGGACTGGCTGCGCCCCAGAGTCAATGAAACTGTAAGATATAGAGCCGACATTTACAGTATGTGGAGGTACTTTGCAACCAACTGTGATCAGAGACACTTTTAATGTATAGCTGGTGTTTTAGGTCTCAATGAACATTTATAAAAGAACCAGAAAATAAAGGATGACTTGGTTCACATAGTATGATTTCCGCTTTAATCAGCACTACTTTAAAAGTGTGAAAACTCCAGTGGTGTTTATAATGCGATGCTAGAAGGACAATATGACGTGCTGGTCATGCAAGTATCCTTTAAAATTAGAAATTACACCACAAGTTGTGGACATGGCAGATTTCACAAACACAATAACATGTCCATAGAAATTTTTGGGATGCATGTTTATGTACAAAAACAATACAATGGCCATGGCTTTTAATGCTATGTTATTAGGTGTTGTTGCACAATTTGGGATGAAAAAATCCCTGCTCCCACATGACAGTTTCATCCACAGCTCTACTCTTTGTGTCAAAGTCACCTTTCATGTCACTGCTTCATGGAAAGCTGCCCAATGATGAGCTGCCAGGTATTAAGCATTTTTAATCTCACTTAATCTCCCCCGAGTTTCATCCAACCTTCCACTTTCAAGGAGTTAAAACTTTATGATTTGTGATTCACGTTTACGATTCTCATCTTTCCTTCCTTCCCCTTTTCCTTCCCTGTCTCTAAGGTGACATGAGGTAACCCACTATGCGTTTTCCTTTATTATAGACGTACTGCAATGTAGATACGAATGATCTGCACTGAAACAAGCATGTTCCTGATTATTGAGTCCCGCGTCTCATGCAACACTTGGCATCTTCGCTGAAAGAAATATCAAAATGGATTAGCGGTAAATTAAACTGAGAATAATCCCATCTTCAAGAAAAAATAATCCCATCTTTTTTTCATTACTGGGTATTTTGTGTGATGTCCCATGACCTAATATGTCACCCTAAGACTTGCAGTGACTTGAGTGTAACTTGAAGACAGAGCTGTAGTCGCAGTAGCCAAACTCCTCACATAAACAGCACAGTCCAAGCTGATTTAATTTAACAGAGCTGCATTTAGTCCACACTAGACTGATCCTGTTATCCCCTGCACTAAACAGTGCTGTATATTCAAGGCCATGTACGACACACATAAAAAATAAAGGGATGTGCATGCAAACACACACACACACACACACACACACACACACACACACATACACACACACACCTGAGGGGTCCTTAAACAACAGGGGATGGTGGTCTGTGAAGCCTGTAAATCAAATCATTTGTTCATTTTCATTCTAAATAATATTACTTCAAGGGGATATAATTAAGTAAATGGATTCTAAAAGAAATGAAATTGTTCAACAAAAACAGGCTTCAGTGAGAGCAAAGCCTGTTTTCTGCACAGCGATGCTCATCCACCATTTCTTCCTCTGGTTTCCATCTCTCTTTTTCTTTCTCTGTCTGTCCTTTGTCATTATCTTTTACCCCTATAACATACATCCTGTGAGAGGCCACACAAGCCTGCATGGCACCGGTGGAGATTTATGTATGCTGCCCATAGGTCAACTCAGTCTCGGATGCAATTGAGAAAGTGGATACGAGGCTGGCAGGGAGGCGCAGCTTGACGCCGTTCTTTAGACGAGTGAAAAATGTCACAGAAAAGGTGACAACACTCACACAGGTTATAATAGAAACACGGTGGAGATGGGTTTTCATAGTAGCTCAATATAGCTACAGGTATGCCAAATTTTCTGTGCAGTATCTTTTTCATGTGATGCTTATAAGGTGGATGTGAGAGCTACAGGAAATAGATTTCTTCAGATTTATACTGAATTAACTGAAGCGTTTCCAATGTCATAGTCAGTAAACAAGAATAACCAAAATAGATTTTTATGTTCCTTGTTTTGTTTGTGCTGTATAATGTGGGGGAAAATTGGCGCAATGTTCTTCTGCTCTGAAGTACGGAGAGCTATTTGAATTCCTGCTGTGCATAATTATGATAGATGTGCATAGGTCTGGGTGGCATTGGAGGCGGAGAATCTGTGTGTGCGTGTGTGTGTGTGTGCGTGTGTGTGTGTGAAGTAGTTGTCCACAGAGCCTGATAGCTGATGAGCTGTTACTCAGGGCATACAGACAAATGCAGAGATTGGATTGTGTGGGTGATCTCTGGAGCTGACAGGTGTGAGAGGCTCCATGCAGCTTTTGTAAATAGATAATACAATGTAACAGACAATTCAGATTTTCCTCCTCGGACAGAACAGAATGCATTTTACTTCATTCATGCCTCCTCTTACCAGTGTGGACAAGCACTTAATAGCAGTGACATTTTATTCTTGTAAACTACTGCTGTATGTGAACAAATTTTGAGTCCGAAGACGAAATGGCTGCATTTTTGTGGGTGAACATCTTGTTTGTTTGTAAAAATCACGCCTTTTATGCTTGAAATCCTCAGAGCACTTTAAATGAAATATTTGATTTCTTGTTACTATTTTTGAAAGTGTTTCTAAAGTTTAGTGTAAAAAGTTGTACGGTTCTTTATACTGGCAGGAGAAACCAACCAGTACAAGAGGAGCACATTGTTTTAAAGGACCAGTGTGCAAAATTTAGTGGCATCTAGTGGTGAGGTTGCACATTGCAGATTTGTCCGTTCTGGGCTACTGTGGAAACATGGCGGTGCAACATGGAAGAGGACCTGCTCCCTGTGTAGATGTAAAGGACTCATTCTAAGGTTGAAAATTATTCTTATTTTCATGGGATTATACACTAGTTAAAACATACTTATAAATATTATATTCCATTTCTGCCAAGTCTGTTCCGCTAAATGCCACTAAATTCTACACACTGCACCTTTAGCAGCCACCTGAGCAAACATCAAAGCATTTCACAGTTACTGGGTTTGGTATGGACACACAGTGGTAATCCTTGAGATTTAGCAACATCTTTGATGCTGGTTCCTGTGGCGTTTATGTGCTGCACATCCAGAGATCTCTTGCCAAGCACAGGTTTCTGTAGATGGCGCTCTTTAATTTAGACTTTTCAGCCGAGCATGCTGCTCATGCAACAACAACCGAAGTTCACCAGAGTGTTTATTAATGATTTACACATAATGAACAATCAGTTGTTATGTTATTAATTGATTATTAACTACTGTATACATGTAGTAAAATGTATATAACATTAGAAAACAAGTGCAAGGCCAAATCCCAGTTTAAACATTAATTAATGCTCCATCTGATTTTATCACTCGTGTACATTGGTCCAAACCAAAAGCCTATAGGCTGGTGACAGTGTTCATGTTGCCTACATTTTACATTAAGTGAGAGAAAACCCCTGAAAGAAGGATGAGGCGAAACAGATGTTTTTTGTCTATTTCTTTCTCACTATAGAAGACCAACAGGCTCCACCACAATGTTTCTGCCCACAGTTATTATTAATTATGTACCTATGTACTCTTTTGGGAAATGAGCACTTGCTTTTCATTCTTTTTTTTTTATCCAGTCATAAAGGCTGCTTAGTTATAAAAGGAGATGATCAGGCACTTGTGTTTGTTTTACCTATGGACCATTATATATACTTGGTTTTCTATGGCACCATCTTTAGCAGATTAGGATCCAAAGCATTTCAACAAAATTTTTAATTCAAGATAATCAACAAAAGTGGTGTCTTGAAGCTCCCACTTAGAAGCAATATTAAGGCTGCTATAATCAATATTTTATATTAACAATGGATCAAATTACTAAGTGTAATGTGAAAGGGGTTGCTCTTAACACCTGACTCTGCAGTTCCCTTGAGCTATGGAGCTTTTTTAGTGCCTTTTTACTCATTGTTTTAGTTTTTACAGCCCACTACTTTACTATTTTGGTTCATCATCAGTGTTGTTTCCAGAACAGCAGCCAGCTGTTTAAGCCTTTAGCTGCTGAAGAGCCAGAAATCTCCTTCAGGAGTTTGTATAAACCACAATGTGGGTAAAAGGAGAGTGAATATTCAATTTACATTCATCCCATGGACTCCAAATGAACTGAACTCCAGCTTTATAAGGTGATAATATGTGCAGGTTTAAGGTTTTAGAGCAATATACATTCAGAGGTACTGCATAGTCAATCATCATCATCACCTACATGTGAAAATATACTCATCTATTTACATACTAAGAAGCAAAATAAGGGGGGAAACTAATATCATCTGTGCAGTACATCTGACACCAAAGACAAAGGAAGTAAAGAATAATGGATCACCATTCACTTGCAACTTATATGCTCCTTTATCATTCATTTCTCTTTCAAACTTTTTACTTCCTGTATGTACGATTGTATGCAATTCATGTGTTCCTGTGTCAGAGAGTGTGTATGTGCGAAGGACCTTACTTTGCTGCCCCTGATGTCATTTATCATTTTGTGGCACTGATGCACCAGTCAACAGTCTCCAGCTCTCCAGTAATACGGGGGATATTTGTGGCTGCTGTGAGGCAAACAGTTTAATAAATCAGTTCATTGCAGTACACACGAAGCCCCTGGGCTTTACACACAAACGACATGGCCCGGCATCTAAAGACATTAAAAGACAGAGGAGAAAACAAATATTAAACTGTCTCTTAAAGGAAAGCTAATTTTCTACACAGTGCATTGCAACATTTGTATTCCTGGGATGGTGCTGTAATGGCTAGACTTAACAGCAATTAAAAGAATCATTTTCTAACCACATTTGCTCATTTACAATCCTTTATATATATATTCAAATGATTCTAAATTAATTGTGCGACTCACATCAACATAATACAGCAACAGGAGATTAGCTGTTGATTAATTTAGTGAGTAAATGTAATAAGGAGTGGAGAATGGGAGGAAAACAGCCTCACATTCTGAAATTGGGAAATCGGGCTATACATATATATTGCAGGCAAATGACACATTTACAGTATAAAAGAACATTGTTTGTATGTAACAGCTTCATTACATGTTTGTATTACATAAGGAATAATGGGTTAAACACAAAAACATTTTTGTAGCTCAATAATTGCTTTATTTCCAAATGTTTTTATTCTTAGACAGCCAGTTACAGTAGATAGTGCTTACATGTGACAGCAAAATGAATATGCAACAAAAGCATTATCCAATAGTTGAAAATCCATTATCAATCTTTCAATGAGTTATTAAATGTGTCACCAACCTGTTATGAATACACAAAGAATTGGTTTTGAGAGGACAGACACATTACACAGACCAGTTTAAAATGATACTGATCACACACACTTGAGTGGTGTGTGCGCCAATCCCAGATCACTCTAATGGATTTCCCCTCATGCCAGGTGTTTGTGTGTAACCTAAAGAGATAACCCATGAGTGAAACCCTGCCAGTTACAAAGAGCCTCTGCTCTGAAGCTCCTCTGACCCTCCTTCATCAATAGGAGCTCTAATAGCAACAGATCCTCTCTTAATTTAACGTGGTTCAGCTCCAGTATTCTAATTCAATCCTGATTAAACGCACAAGCTTGCTGATTAAACGTGATCAGAGGAGATCCTTACAGGAGCCTTTCTTGAAGTTCTTGATTAGATCTGCCATGATAGATTACCAGTCATGTGGGAAAATAGAGGGAAAATACTGGATTTCCGCAAGTCATGAATTGCCTTCTGCCAGGGAGATGCAAATCAGTGTAGCAAGCTAAAATTGATGGAGCATCCTCTGGTTTTATTCCTGGCTCCTGAGATCACCCCTAATGCCCTAGCCAACACATGCAGACACTAAAAGATGGATTACTGGCAAAAATGAGAAGTGTGAAACAAAGATATTCAGCATCAAGCTATCAATCACATTGATCCAATACTGCTTTTTGTGACTCTTAGTTTGTTACATAAACTGTAATTATGGACACAGCTGAATATGAGGCCTGTATCTGTTTTGATCCCTATTGACAGTGCTTATGTTGAGTTAATTGAGCTCATATCCCAGGATACACGATGAGAGGCTGTAACATTAGCCGTTTCCTGCATGCAGCTCATTGGGATGCAAGGGCAGTGCTGGCAGAGTAAACTGCGCCTTGGCAGAGATGCTGAGCAGTGGTGGTGGTGCTGCTGCTGCAGGGACATGACAGCTACAGTCTTCCCAGCCATAAATCCCCCCACACTCCGCAGGGCACACAGCCACACCTGTGTATTAAGTTGAAAGACAGCTAAATTCAATCTGCTTTGTCGTGCCATGTCAGTGGGTGAACTTGGTCGGGTGTAAGACGTTTGTGCTGTTTCATCAACAGCCCATTATTTATTCTGGGTGTTTTTTTTTTTTTTTGTCAGATGCTTGGGAGAGGGGGGTTGGGAGTCACTCAGTCTCCACAGAGTGTGAACCCAATTATGCCACCTCCTTCACTTGTCCCACTCAAAATCAAAGCAGTTTGCTCAGAGCCACAATCTAAGCTTTTCTAACTATGTCAGTCACGGATATAAGCATGTAATATCCTGAATACGGTGTGATGAATTTTAAGCTTTTCTTCTTCTCTGTGTTTTTTTTTTTCAAAATCAGTCACTGACTAATTTATGCTGTGCTCTTAATTGTTCATGTCGCCTGTTGATATCAACCACTTGCTGCCCTGTATGAGGACAGGAGGTAAACAGCTTCATTTGGTGGCTTGCTCCTCTCATTCTGCTTCCCAGCTCAGTGTGATATGACTTTGATTGTCTACTTGCAATTTACCCAGCAACTGCCAGCTCTCCGTCTTCACCACATCTCATACAGACCTTTTCTTAGATCTCAATGGATTGCCTAGCAACCTTTTTTCCTCAGTACAAATACCAATCTGTGCACCGAGCAGTGCATGGTGACCAATGTAATTGTTATGCAAGAGAGACTGACCAGAAATTTAACACTTTGAGAAGCGATATAATTTCATAGGAATAATTAATCCCTATAGACATATACAGTATTCTACTTAAACATTTGATTAAATCAATAATGGCTGGCAGCATGGTGATACAAGTACATTTCCAGTTGCATGTATGTATTATTTTCCTTATTTACCAATTCAACAAGGACATTCAATGCATATTTTTAAGTTGTATCAGGTAAATCGGCATAGAAAACATTGTTAAGGAATATTTTCAACAGAAATCCTTGAAGCAAACCGACCCAGTTCTTTAAACTAGCTAAATGTGAAACTAGATTAACTACATTTATGGAATTGTTGTGGATTGATGGAGAATTTTCACATTATACGGCACCTACTGTGAGTAACTATAATCCTGAAGCGAGCATGTGTCTGCTAAAGTGAGTGGCATTCAGCCTTTAATACAAACCGCACAGCACAATACCAGCTTAACTATGGCACTATTTACCATAATTGATTCGTATTTTCAACACTGAATGTGCCATTGAGGGAGATGGATTTTTAAACTATTTAAAAAGCAGCAATTGACTATGCATTATCCTTGCTTCCAGGTCTCAGCTTCGAGAGCACAGACAGTGACTGAAACAGTTGTGGCTACATCCCAGGGATTTTAAATTTAATTGCATTGTTTACTATCTTTTTTTTTCCCCCAAAAGGAAGCAATACATTTTTTTCTTTCACCAAATGTGCTTTCATTCAAGCATCATCCTGCATTAACCCTGTTTTTAGTGCATCAACATGTCTTTTCCCAATAGTGTTTTGTTGAAGCCCTGTTCTGCACAGGAAATCTGTGGAATCAAGGAAAAGCTCATGTTGCACATTGGATTTAGATATTAAACCTTTATCCAACAAAGCTGACATCCTCGTGTGAATTACATATCTTTACTTCAAGTGATGAAGATGTATTTTTCATTAGGATTTTGTTTCTGTATAACCAGATGGCAATGCGTAAATAATGAGACTGCAGAGCTGTGATATCAATCTTCTCATCTAAAGGGGCGGGTATACTCTGTCAAGCGCTTGTCTGATTGGTCAAACAGCTTGAGAGACCCCCTTCCCCCACAACTTTCAAGTTACGGGGGCTGTGTAGGGCCATTTCTGTAACTTTCTGAAACTGACAAGCCTGACATTCACACCCAGGTTGTTAAGAAAGTTGTCAGGGTTTTAACTTGTCTCTGCAGTGCTCCTTTTTACATTCTTGACAAGACCATTTGAATCACTTTTAATGTAAACAGTATGAATGCTTCAAGGAGAGACCGTCTAAAAATATGTCATTCCCATATTTAAAAGATATCATGTCTCCCTTTCCGTGACGGCTGGCTTTTTGCTCTGTCTTCGAGTGTGGCCATTCAGAACAACTGTAAACACTTTTGATTCTGATGTGATCAGAGAACATGTCGTACAACCAGTTCTGATCGACCATAAACTGCCAGAAGGTGGATAAGCATTTTTCCTAAAATGCTGAAATATTTCATTAACAAAAGTCAATGATTATAAAGCAACTTCAAATGAGACAAACAGAGCTCTTGGGGGTTCTCCAAACACATGCTGGTTTGGCTTGACTCAGTTTGACTCAGCACGGCAGGGATTTGCATCTCCGTTACAACAAGGCCACCTGCTTGAAGGTGTGTCTTTAATTGATGACATGCTTGTCTTGAGTTGATGACATTTTAAACCAGCACCCTCTTTAGCGCTGTTTACTCTAGCTCCTAGGAAGTGCACAAGACTGTGACTAGTGGTCAAAGGATTAGCTGTAAAATGATGGATACATCACAACCCCCAATAAATGACTCACTTCACTATCAGAATTTGATCAATTCAGTCCAATAACATTTGGAAAGTCTGGAAGAGCCACATGATTGAATCATTTTATCCTATTCAAGTTAGCGGAGGGCTAAACTGGAAGTTAGCCGGCTCGCCCCTGAATGATGATGAAGCCCATCCGACATCACTGCACCCCACTTGGCTGTAGGTCAGGTGCACTTTGACCCAACTTCAGAGATGGTCCATCTCAGACTCGGTGCAACTCTGCAGGTTTAAACTGGTAATGGAAACACAAATCAACATGGCATGGTTTGACTCGGTGCAGCCAAAAGTGCCAGTGGAAAAAGGCTATCTGAGTCATTGGTACAATTAAAAAGTGGCTACACCTTTGAACCTGAAATGTATCAGGAAAGTAGTCGATTGCCTTGTGATTGGATGGACAGTTTAAAAATAAAGTAGCAGCACCAGTGTCATACTGGGCCTGTGAGATGGTAAAGGTAATCTCAAAGTGTGGGCACAGCAGCAGTGGAAGTCCCCAGGGAAATCAAGCGCTTTCACAGCTGCCCTGCCCGCCAGCAGTTGCAATACAACTCTAAAATGACAGGGCAATGTGCAAGGGGACAAAGACAGACAGAAACTTGAGCTCGACCTTAAATCGAAATACTTCAAATACACCATTAACTTATGGGTGAGACAAAGCTGCATGTTACCAGATAAATACACCGCTGCCTGAAGTGCAGACGAGCATGAAAGCATACTTTACACAGCAAGTTTGAGATGAACCATACTTCTGTTTGAATTTTAAAAGGTAAATATTCCCACTATTTTTGTGTTATGCCAGCCGCTCTGCAACCAGCTGAATATAGGTTAGACTGTGCCAAGAGCAAAAACATCTGGCCCGATTTTGTTGGATTTTAGAGAATTTGAGTAAACAAGTGTACAGAGTTATTTGTATCACACGGGCATATGCAAAGGAGTGCAGAAAGTACATCAAATGAAAGAGCTATCGTGACTTCTTAAACTTCTGCTACCCTTTAGTTTTATTGTGCTTTTATGGGTCTTGTAAATGTAGAGAGCTCTCTTGATGACATCCCGAATCCCACAGAAATAAGATCACTGGATGAAATCAATGGAACAGAATGAGGGATGAGCGGATTTTAAGCCCACATAACATGAAGTGTTACATTGTCTGGCTTACTTTGACAGCTCTGGAAAGGAAGAAAATAGCTTGTGTCTGTCTTCCAAGAAAGTGCCAACAGATTGTCAGAAGGACCAATATGTTGTCCAAATAGATGAAATGTCAAGTCAATAACAAACCAAAAACATCTCTTGCCATTACTTTGATTACTTTTCATGTCTGAAAATTATGCCTGTGATAACATTGGATATAAATAATAGTCAGTCAGCCTCCATAAGGAGCACAGAGCTGGTTGTTCTTTACTGTAACTGGACACGTATGGATGTGATCCTGGCCGCCTGACATAAATATGCATGCACAAAACTGTAAAAAGCAAAAATCTTGTGTTTCTATGAATCACACAGTCGATGTGAGACATGCTGTGGGTGATAATTATTTTCTTAGTTTGTGGTTAAAGTTATAAAGTCAGACCTGCTCCAGAAGTGGTTATCGATTGAAGTATCATGAGTCATCAGCCTGTTAGTGTAAATGCATTTAAACACACAAGTCTGAATGCTATTCTGTTGCATCTGCTGCTCCTCCCTGTACTGATTCTCTCACCCAACGCTGTTCTGAACACTTGAAGTGAGTGATGTATGCAATCTATCAGTGTCGTTAAACTGTTTGGTGTGTGCGGCTACAGGGCAGTAAATCCTCCAGCAGCGTGAATCTGTCATGTGTCAGAGCGTGTTGTCATAAGCAGATATATCTTCTCCACAGCCTATTTTTTTCTTTTTACAGATGAATACCAGGCGAAGCATTTACTACAAAATGTCTGTTATTGAGGAATCATTGACAAGCTGAGATACAAGTGTGCAGTTGTACACAATCAATGCGTCCTTCATTTGAAATAATGATGTGGGATGACTGATTTCATATAATCAACTTGAAAAATATTCATATTAGAGCTCAATTTTGATCATGATCTTGAAATATGACATAATATTGTACATCCCTGTGCAGACTATGCCCCCTTCCCTCCAAAAGAAATAAGTAAATACAAGGAAACAATTGGACAGTTGGATGGATTAGGATCCTAAAGATTCCCATGTTAAGAACGTTCATGTTGTCTGAAAACTCAGGAAGGTTGTATGATAACCCAGTCAATACATTCTGCATTGACAAACACTATATCCATTAAATGTGGGTTTATTTACATTGAAGGATGGACTGACGTGTAGCATCCATGTTTGCTTGGTTTTCAGGCACTTTCATATTAGTAATTGCCAAGTCTGATATATTGGAGATTTTGAATCTGTTTCACAGTCGTAACTATGACATGGAGGTTAACGTGAACGCTATTTACAGGTCGGAAACTCTGATATGACATAAACACAGCATAAGCCCCAACTGATGCTTATCACGCTTTCCCCTCTTGCATTACACCTATGCAATTTATAACAATAATGGGGAAGATTTACCACCTACATTCTTAGTGTACTGAGTATATTACTAATACTCAGTAATTTTTGAATCAATGGCTCCTTAATTTCAGAAAGAGGTAGAAAATGTCATCTCCAGATTTTAATGTTTCCAGTCAACTCATTTAAAATGAGAAACATGTAAAACATGAAATATATTAAATAAATTAAATTATGGCACATGGTATTGTGCTAAAAGACTGAGGCTACAGCTACATGTCCTTGGTAAAAAGTCAGCATCCAAATCAGTTGATGAGACATGTAGAAGACATGACTTATTCTTGCATTGCTGTAGCTTTTTTTTTTTTTTTTAAATTCTTACACAACCCTGCTTGCCTGTGGTTATTTTCGACAACTGACCAGTGTGTTTGTTGAACATAGTGCTATCTCAGGTAAAGTTGGCTGAGGTCACTCAAGTGTAAACTTCTCCAAATCCAGTGGAGTAGGACATGAGCTGTTAATGTTACCCTGCACTCTGATACATTAGCAGAGGGGAAGTATTACACAGTGCTAGTCTTGAGCAGAGATTTTTTTTTTCTAATGTACCCTGAACCCCACAAAATCATAGTTAGCTAATGAAATGCTCCTTGCCTCGGGAAGTAAAGCTAGGTTACTACACCGTAGGTAGTAAGCTAATTAAAGTTAGCTAGGCATGTTAACATTTGCAGCTTATGTTACAATAAATCACACAATGTAATCCAATTCTTTCCCCTTTGCTCTTGTGTTTATGGTTCTGGAAAGGCTAAATAAAAATACATGACTCTCTTAACTCTTTAAATGGCAAGTATGACTCCTACATACAGCCCACTGCATGCCACTTCAACATGGAGAAATCCCAAGCTGGACAGGCCTGCTGTGCCTAGTTCCTGTTGCTAAGCTATGTTTGGACAATTGCTGCTCAGGATAGGGGTTTAGCAAATGGTCATTTCCCAGCTGACAAACATTCCAATTATACCATATTTAGCTTTCACCATTTCATTTTCATGACATTGTGTTTTTTTTTTGTACATAAGTTTTCCTTTCCGGGAAGCAACATAAAAGTCCAAGAGTCAAGTTCAGAGAGTCCAGTATACTGTATTTTGTCAGATAACGGTCACAAACAGTCACAGGAAGAGAAAAAAATAGCAAGTGAAAATAACGATCAGGGTCTTTATCCAGACACACATCATCATTAAACAGTCTTGCCTTCAGCACTATACTCTTCAGTCTCAACCACCTACGTAGCTGTTGAAATACAGCAGACAGTTGTTTGGGTTGATACCACTGATCTTGATGAATGACACTGTTACTGGTCATTTACCACAGTTTATTTACCATATATTATAATGTAACATCTTGTAAAAAGTACACACATGTAGATATATGAGTGCACAATCAGATAATTGGTCGAAGAACACATTTGAAAACCCATTTACAAATGATTTAAATGGATGATGAAAAGTAAATATGAGAACGTCCCAGAGCACCAAGATCTGTACTTGGTGTTTATTTTTCCTCTGTTTATTTCTCAGCTCGATTAAATTAATTATAATGTGATCAACTTCACAAATCATTAAGGAAATCAAAAGTCACTATGTAAATTATACTTACTGCCGGCAAGATGTGTGGGCTGTACATTTTATATGACAATAACTGTCCGTTATCTTCTGACTTGTTTCTCTCATCTTGAGTAATTTCATTTGAGTGGCTCATTTCTCCAGATGAAAACGCTACAGGGACTAAAGTTAGACAGAGACCGCTGACGGAGCCTGATCAGAAAAAGCAGCAGAAAACCTTTTAGCATGGCTGATCTTTCATTTGTTCTGCTACTCAGTTGCTCATCATGCTGTTTCCCTACTCTGTTTGTAGCATTTTACATTTGATTACTTTACCTGACACAGCAGAGGTGCCCAGGTGAGGAGAAGTTGAGGAAATATGTTTAATAAGATTAACAAATCATTAAATCATTATCCTTAATACTCCTCAAGAGGCAGGGCAGAATGTGGAAAGTCATGCTGCTGTTCCTCCTTAGCTAATTGAGGACATTGAGGGTCAGGTGGGTCAGAAGCTCACCAATCAATACCGCTGCACCCCTTTATTTCCACTGAGAAATATTTTCATTTTCATTACCCCGGGTCCAGGATTCTCTGCAGTAGATTAATTGTCTCCTTTGCTTCTTTACCAGTCCCAGTTCCCTCCCACACAGCCTTGTGTTTCATGAGAGATCCGCTGATTCTGTGCAGGAGACACACAGTAGTTTAGACACAGAGCCTCACAGAGTGCACAGCTCACTGGTGGAGGGAGTGGGTCTGGGGGCAAGGCAGCACAGTCTCGGAGGGGAGGGCAGCCATTAGGCCCGAGTGGTACCCGGCTGGCCTCGGACCTCCCAGCTCCTGAGTGGTGGGATCCATGCCCATGTTGAGGTGCAGCGACAGGTGGGCATGGCAGTAATCCAGAACCGACTGCTCACACCTGTACAACGTCAGAGCACTCAGCTGCCGCGGAATCTAGAAAGAAACACAGAGCAGAAAAGGGAAGAGGAGTGAAAGAGAGAGAGTCACATGTAAGCCTTCTAAATCAGCTAAAAAGCCTCCTTTTCAACATTTTATCCGCTCTCAGAATATTTGGAATTGGCTTAATTTACTTCATGCAGTCGCGCAACAGCACTGTCATTAATGCAGCCTTGGCCGGTGATACAGTGCGCGCCCCAAGACCTGAGATCTGTGGTGCTCAAACACCCACTTTCAGCTAGAGTGATTTATATGCAAGATGAAAGCCTTAAGCAAGAGTGCACACATATTTTCTGCCCTCTTTTAAATGGAGTCAAGGCTCCATTTAGAAGAGAGTGCTTATTACATTACAAGCACTTTGCTGATTCAAAGACCCCTCTTAGTTTTGTGTGCTAGTGTGGTCTGAATTATGTCAATTAAATGGACTAAAGCTGCATCAAAGCCTGTATGATATTGATATTAATATCCTAATGTCTATTGATGCTTTAACACAAAATATGGATGCACTCATGCATCTTGAAATGCACAAAGCAACAAAGTACAATGTATAGAAACATTCATGTATGTCAGATAACACAGAGCACATGCAACACTTGCATAATAGTCAACTCCACATTGAGACATACAGCATTCTGAGCATTTTCCATTCACTTTAAAAGCCTTTTTCTAAACAATAATTGATATCAGTTATCAAGTATTACATATTCATATTTGCTAAAGTGCAGAGTGATGAATGAATATAGTAAACTTATATTAAATGATTTAAGTCCCCACAACCTATTCAAAGCACCGGTGTGGAAAATCACAGAACATAGTAACATGAGTTGTGGGGACAACATCTATTGTTAAATATGTTGTCTTGGATTATTTTATTGGATCACAAAAGGATTTACTTAAAGCTGATTTGAGGCAGAAAAAGCTTTTTAGATAGATTTTCTCTGTATCTGGTTAGGTCAAGTTTCACAGCGCTGTCACCATTACATTCAGACCCTTACATTCTTCATGGCTTTCAAAAGGTTATGTTTTCCTTTCCGGAAATGATCCAGCTCCGTTTGTTTGTGTGTTAATAGGAAGATTAGTTGAAAACACTCTATTGTCTAATTCAACAACTGAACTTTGCACACTACTTCACAGGACTTAATAAAAAATTCATGAACAACAATGCTCTGAATGCAAAATGAGCTAAGTAGGGAGAAGTGTGGGGGTCTGTATCTGGGAGTTCTCTGTACAAATTGTCAAGGGGAAAGGCTACATTGTGGACTTGTTTTCTCCAATTATTGCAATAGTAAAAGTCAAACATGTAAGTGGTGAAGTCAATATAAATGAGGTTGCTTGGCTGGTTGAACCCCTCTCTCGGCGTCTGTACAGAGGTAGTTGGCAGAGGACTTATAACCTTTGTCTCTTCAACATTTCTGTCTCCTCTGTTTAACTTCCACGTAGCCAGTTTATCCCGGCTGAAATCCAAAGGTGCCATAAAATAAACTGAGCTGCAGTTACTGAGACAATAAAAGGCCTTTTTTTGCCCATCACTGTTATGCTCTGGGGACCCTTACAGATCTGTAAATACATAAATAAATACACTCTTTAGAAAGGTATAGTGCTATTATTATATAGGTCTTCACATAAAACAGCCTGAATAGTCCAGACAGCATAAAAAGATTTAAAATAGAAAGCTTCCTATGACCTCTTCAACAGAGAAACCGAGACATTTTATGGTCTTTGTTGGTTTGTTTTGGACTAAAATAGCATTTGGGCATTTAATGGATTTGTGTCATTCAAACGAGTCAAAGAGATTTTAAAACAGTTACGTTCTGCAATGCAAAGCTTTGAGAGTGACTGTTGGTTTGTTTCTGCTGTGCTTCAAACATATATCCTGCTTACCTTCATTGCGCCTTCATTACCTTCATTACCTTCTCAAAGAACCTGACACAAATAGATTCTCATTTTTTAACATTATGTTCAGTCTGAGGCAAATGCATCATCATGTTTTTTTTGTCTATATGTACCATCTACTGTTAAGAATTGACCCTCTCCAGATTCAGAGAAGTAAAAATGTCTTCACATATGTGCAACACTTTAAACATAACATTTGCAAATGTCATGGTTCCAAAGGTTCCAAATTATGCCAGTGTAAAACAAAATTTTCTGCTCACCCAGGAGGTATAGTGTGATGCAATGTGTGTGGTGATGGCTCGGTTTGGACTTGATGCTGTAACATTGTGACATTTCTATGCAAACAGTGGACACTGCAGTGAAAAACTCATTTCCAAAATAACATGTATGCAAATTTTTGGTTTGTCTGACATACACTCACCGGCCTCTTTATAAGGTACACCTGTGCAATCTCAGGCAATCCAGCTCTGCCATAAATTCTACATTTATGAAGCTTATACATTTTTAGTTTTTGCTGACATTGTCAGAAAGGTGATAATTCTACTTTATGTTTATTATTGAGGTTGTAATGGGTGGTGATGGTGTACTGGAGTGCATAAAATTGAGTGTTGTTCTTAATATTTTGTCCACCCCATTAACACACATGACAGGAGCAAAATATTAGGAACACTGGAATTATCACTTTTCTGACAATGCCAACAAAAACTGAAAATGTAGAAGCTTCGTAAATGTAGAATTTATGGCAGAGCTGTTGTATTGGATTGCATTAGATTGCACAAGTGCACCTAATGAAGTGGCCAGTGAGTGTAGATGTGTATACTACCAATCAAAGGACACAGACACACTGAGGTACACACACACAAACACACACACACAAACATGCATATACTAACCCCCCCCCCCCCCCCCCCCCCAGCATGTTTGGTGGTTAAGTCTGTTCAAAAAACAACCAAATTGTATCACAACCTTTTTCTGTTTTTTATTGCCTCCTCCTCAAACACTTTAGTCGGCTGCTGCCTTTTCCAGCACTTTGCTTGAACTGTCACCTATACAGTAGCTTACATAACGTGCACTCTCAGCCTGCAGTTCACTAAATTATGCTGTCATTCTCTTTTCACATGGAGCTGCTTACCATGAATTAAACTATCATTTCTATTTCATGGTGACTTTAATTTTTACTGAGATCCTCTGCAGTATTCTTGACTGACAGCTGAGGGTGGCATATCTGCAACTTTTCTCCCTTAAATGTTGCTGAGTATGAAACTGGAACACTTGAGCCCATGTATCTTGCTTCAGATCAGCCCCATAAAGCTACACTTCACACAATAACATTTACAAATACTATGCAATTAATTAAAGTGTTCAACAGACATTGATAAGATACATCACAATTTGATCTGTTGCTCTCTAACACCAGTTTGTCATCAAAAAGGGGTTTCAGTGAGTCTGTGAGCAAAGTAGTGGGTTGTGAGACAGCAAGTGGTGGAAACTGGGATGTCACACTTAGACTATGAATCTGCCTCATGACCTTTACACTCTCATACACAATTTAAGATCATGATTATAATTTTAAGAGTCTACAGCCATGTTAGCAGCTCTGTGACACAGTATTCATAGGGACAGCTTTAGCTAAATGCTAACCTCAGTGTGTAAACATGCTGATGGTTAGCAGGTATGTTTGCCATTAGTTTAACTTGTTAGCATTCTAACATTTGCTAGTAGGCAAAACCACAAAGTAAATCTGAGGCTAATGCCATAAAATTTTGACCTGATAAAGGCACGGAAAAGGAAAAGTCAGGTGATCAGTGATCAAGTGACGACAATACATCTAGTGGAGAACATGAATGTGTGTACCAAATTTCATGTCAATCCATCCAATAGTTGTAGAGACATTTTACTCAAAAAAAAGTCAGAGGATGACCGAAGTCAGTAGGCTTCAGCCATGGATGCCTCTACCAAATATTCAATCTATTAACATTCAATAGTTGTTGAGTTCAGTCTGGACCAAAGTGATGGACGGACCAACATTGCCATTCCTAGAGCCAGGCTTCTGGCATGACTAAACACCTAATAAGCAGTCTAATGATGAGAACTGAAGCAGCTGACTAATGCTGCTGCCTTAAGATGCTATAGTTGTATCCACAATTATACATATTTGGAGCAATAAGCCTGGTAACCACAAGGTCACATTTTCAATTCTTGCAACATCCTAATATATTTCAATTAGCTGACCGATTACTAAGTCTTCTCCTGCAGTGTTTTTGTGAAGGATATCAAACAGTTTTTTTCACTCAGCATTGGTCTCTCTGGATAAGAGCATCCACTAATGGCTAAAATACGAAATGTCAAAACAAAGTCAATTAACTTAATGTCAGCTCTCTTCATGAGCTTGATCAAGTCTCAATGCAGTTGAGAGTCATTTAATTGGGATAAATGTTGTTGTATGTTTCACTCAGCTGGGTCAACAAAACATTGTATTGCATTTTAATTATGCTCCATTCACACTGAGCAGATCAGTCTTCTCTCTCTGTGAGTCATCATCAGCAGGACTAAGTGTAAATATATGCATTTCCGAATCAGTAAACTAAAGTAGGATCAATTTCATGTCTTAGCACAGAAGAAAAGAATAAAAGCATTTTTGGCCAACCAAGCAGAGTGAGCATTCAGGTTTAATCAGGAATATTGGGGAAATGTTGGCTGTTATGGTTGGAGCTCTTTGAGAGGTGAGTCATTGGCTAGCATAGCTTGGACAGCTGCCAACAGAGCTGCTTAGGGCTGAACGCTGCATACAGTTGATTTCGCCGGAGGCATGATCACCATCTTTCCACAACTTTAATGGCTGAGGAAGTCCTTTCCAATCCAGTAGTGCACTACACAACCGGATAAATATAAAATGAATTCAAATCTCTTGATTACAATAGCTATCTGAGAATAGCCTTGTTTCCTCTTGACAACTGTAAGTCGTTATTCAGTGAGCCATTGGCAACTGGCCAAGGTAATAAAGCGGGCATCTGGCATCAGCGTGATCTCGTCTTCACTTTATGTTAACTGTTTAAACTATAGCTGAACCTATTTACCTTGAAGTTAATTTAAAAAGAACCTCTTGTCACCTATGGAAATCACCATTTTAGGTGCTGTACAGTGAGATGCATTTATACCTGAAGTTATTTTATTCCCTTTTCAATTTTATGATGTACTTCTTTTTTTTTTTACATCTTCCTCTCACTTAAAATGAGCATCGTGTATCACTGGAAACCTCTAGAGTTAAAAGTGTTAAGAAATTATCTTCTCAATTGGTCTGGGAATTATTTTGGGCTTCAAGTGGCTCCAGCTTTAGTATAAACAACAGCGCTCTTTTTTTATTTCTTAAATTATTTCATTTTAATTCTGTGTTTTTGTTTGGATGTTGATAACAGAAAAAGTAAAGTGGTTAACATTGTGATAAAAATGAGAAGAAAAAGAGTTGTTAGACAAACAAAAATGATAAAATATAAATGACAAAAACATAAAACATGTAAATGACAAGATGGGGACAACAAATTGTTGTGGGCCTGATGCAGAGAAAGAAATCACAGGAGAAGTGAGAGTGTGGTTTTCATACACTTCCTAGTCTGCCCTCAGCAAAACATAAGCACCGAAATCCTCACCCCAGGCAACATGACAAATTATTCACTACCAGTTCTTGTGACCATTTCTGCCCAGGACAAGACAGTAGTGTGGAGTATAAACTTTTCTGCGTAGCACACTCTTCACCAAGTTGTCTGTGTAATGTTAATATTTCACACAGTTATAATATATATATATATATATATATATATATATATATATATATACATATAAATCCTGATGCTTGTCTGTGCTGTTTTGACTTGTTCACAGTTTGGTAAAAAAGTGAAGTAGATCTGACTCAATGGAGAATAATCCAGAAATATTTATATATTTAAGTGGAGGCCTGACTTTATGCAATACCCTCATATCAGAAACGTCCAATGTTACATAAAACTACCTCACTGACAAATTCATTGTTTTATAACAAACGTCACAGTTCCTCAATGAAGCACTCCACAGACCCACTCTAGGGCACTTTGCTGCAGACGCAGAAGAGGACAAAGATATAAACTCTTCTGACACACCGCACAGCAGTTAATTCTAATTCCCAAACTGTTATCTTTGGATCGCTAATATGCTAATAAAAACATTCATATAGGTGGTCTTGCCTTTACACTGCTCTGAATGTGGGTCAAGCTGCAGCTAAATGATTCCCAATTAGGTGATAGGCAGCTGCACCATGCCAGCATGCCTCAGACTGGCACGGGAGGCATGAGCTCTCATTGGCATATTAACAGCATTCTCCGCCCGAGCTGTGCTGCTGCTCTCTGTCAGCTGGATAATTCACTCAGTGGTCAACGCCGCGGCGGGAGAGCACAGACAAGCCTCTATTATCATCATCACACACCCATGGATGCTGAATGGCATGCTAATGGCCACAAGACTCTCCTTCCCTGATTGTTGCTCTGCATGGATAAACTGAAAAATGATTTCAGGGTGATTGACACAGACATGTAGCTGATAACAAGTGGTCGGTAAACTTAATTAAGCGGGGAATACTGTACTGTAAGGGGAACACACTTTCAGATATTGTGCATTGTACATGTTCATTATTATAAATGTAAAGAACTGTGCCTAAAAAAGCCGGGATGAATTTACTCTGGCATGATAAAACAGAATAAATGCAAATATTAGCAGACCATTAGCATACTCCCTGTAAGGTTTTAGTAGCAATCAGGAGGGAAAAAACTGACATCCATCTGAAAGGAAACCTGAAGTTCTACATTGTAATACTGCATGTGCTAGGATTCAAGAAAAATCATCTTTTGCTGACTTTAATATTCACCATGTAATTACATTTCTATTTGAAAAGCATTTTGCATTTGTCAAAATAACCATAATCCTTCAGATGTGGGGATTTATCTTCTCCTAATGCTGCTCATCCCATTTTCTGCTCATCAATGTTGGCAACGCATGCTGAGATTTACTGTTATATACTGGATGGACAATTTATGAGTCACTACATTCTTTTCTGATGTATGTAGATAGTAAGTAACCTGAATATGGATGCCAAAAAAGATAGATGTATAGATTCATCCATATTCAACACCAGGCATACAGTACAGTAAGTAGAGATGTGTGCTACAGTACACTATTTGGTTCATTTTCCCTCGCTGACTGTTTTTCCCTCTTTTCACACTCCCACACATATTCCCGAGTGCACACATATACACACATACAGTATGTGCTGATGCTGCTTGTCAAAACACCCATTAAATACCTCAAACCTGAAAAAAAGACAAATATGGCACTTCTAAGGTCACAGTTGTTTACTTAGAACTGTGATGGTATCATAGTGTAAAATCTCTTTTTATTATAGTTATTCAAAGGTTCATTATGTAAAAAACATCACGCACATAAGGTAGAACTAAAGGCTGCTTTCATTCTGTAACATGCATTGTACTGAGGACTAAATATTGCTGTCCTTGATGTCATTCCAATAATCTTTATGACAAGAAAAATAAATCTACAGCATAGGCTTTTTTTTCATTTGGACAGAGACCTAAAATAATCCCATTTGATAGTAAGCCAGATTTTGCACTGTAATGCCCACATTGTATACAACATGTAACATGAAATTGAAACGTTGAGGGATTTTTGTATGTATGAATGCTACAAGCCAATGCTGGTGTTGTTTCATTTGAGCTCTGGTTTCACTGGTAGACCAACTCTGATTTACTGGGAAAATATAATAATGTGGTCTTAAGGCCTTGTATTGTAAAGAAAAATATAGCTGAATAGATCTCCTCCAAAGCGAGAATCCAGAGAAATCGAGAGTCAAGAATAGACACTGCTATAATATTTTTAGTGCAATCCACAGCAGACCCTCAGAAAACATACACAGCTAACTCAGGCTGAACAAACTCCTGACTCTCTTGTTGCCCCAGCAGACAACAATTAACAGGGCAGTTAAAATAGTGTTGAAGCAGCTGTAATCAATATTTTTATATTAACGATGGATCACATGACTACTTGTGCATGAAATGGGTCACTTGCAGAAATATAGCCAGAGGTAATTATCACCTGACGCTGCCATTCTTCTCAGCTGTGTGGAGCTTTTCAGTGTCTTTTAGCTCATTATTTAGGTTTTTCCAGCCCACATCTTCACTGTTTTGGTTCACTCTCACTGATCTCGTAGCAGCATTTTCAGCCACTGTAACCAGCTGTTTTTAGAAAAAAAAAACCCTCTACAACACTACAAATTCAGTGATTAGCTGATGAACGTATAGTGGAGCATTTAGTTAGTGGAGACCAAACCAGAGCTAAAAAGAGAGTGAATACTGGATTTACATTTGTCTGGTGGCCAGAAGCGAAACTCCAAACTAATGCTTGTTTGCTTACAAGTTCGCCATATCAACTTAAAGTCTGTTAATATGTCAGTTTTGGGTTCATAGCTTTATCCACTTTCACTCAGAAAATCAAAAATTCAGTTATTGCTGGTTTAATATTAATACTTATTCAACTTCCAAGTGCATATGGGAAACTATGGTGGCCTGAAACTCATGAAAAATGCAAAAAGCCCTCTCTAGAGGCAGTGTTTGGTTTGTCCATTTTGGCCTACTGGAGAAACATGGCGGTCCAACATGGCGGGCTCCGTGGAAGAGGACCCGCTCCCTATGTAGATATAAAGGGCTCATTCTAAGGTAACAAAAACACAACGATTCTTATTTTCAAGTGATTATACACTAATTAAACTACTACTAAGATTACTTAGGAATATCATATTCCATTTCTGCCAAGTCCGGTCTGCTTGATCCCACTAAATTCTACACACTGTACCTTTAAAAGCAAGACTTCAAGAATTCAGTGCACCAAGGCCAAGCCATTTCATTCTCTAATGGATTTCTGGAGTTTATCAGCCTTGCTTTGTCCAGATGAGATACCAAGCTAATGTTGCAAATCACAGATAATTCAGTAAGTTATGAAAGACTAGACTGACAGACTTGTGTTTAATGGATATGCTAATAATACAATCACCTTGGTTCAGATTGAATGCTTATTGATTGTGTGGATGACTGCTTGAGAAAAGTTGGGCAATATTTTGTTTGATAGAAAGATTTTACAGATAGTTTCCACAAACAGAGTTGGAGTCTGCCGCTCTGTGTGAATATGCTGATATGCAGGTACTCTAGGACATCAGAGATACGATCTTATTTGGGTAGTCCAATTAAGTGATTGTGTTTGTTTGTAACAAGTCTGCAGAGTTCAGCCATAATTAAAAATTATGCGAAAAGGATAAGTAAAAGTTTGGTCTTGGAGTTAATTTGGGAATTAGAGTTGTATTTAAAACCAGGGAGAGGTTAGGGGTTGGGGTTTGGGATTAAAAATGGGGCTGAGATAAACCTAAAATCAGCATTTGGTGCTACAACTGTCTGATTTAAGAGAGGCTACTGCTGCTGTATAATCCTCCTGTTGTCTCTTTCACTGTTACGTGCTGCTTCCTTCCACTCTTCTTTCTAGTCTCGGTTGTCATTGTCAGCGAGACTCAACAACATGAGGCAGTCAAGCTGACAAGCTATCTGCTAATTAAGGAAAACTCTGACAAATACCTGAATTTTGCATAAGGTAGGTAATTAGTGAGCAAAATGTTCCTTGGTTACATTTCCCTTCCAGTATATTTTGAGCACTGCACAAAAAGTTCTGCATTTTAAGATTCAGATTATTTTAGGAAATTCAAATGGGACATTTTTACATATACCAGAAATCATCAGGCTCAGTCTGTGATTGAGGGATCCTTTTCGAGCCAATTTATAGGTTTAATACTTTTACTGGAGCCAGAAGATCCAAATGTGGGAGAACAGGTGTGGAGGGACAAAAGAGCAGCTGAGTTTGATAGGCTACATGCTCCCAAACTAATCTTTAACCAAGACACACAGGATTATATCTGTATTATACAATGTTTGAACTTTTTTGTGGAAAAGCCATATCAGACACAAATTATTATAATATTATTATTGCATATGATGTCAATGCAATTTCCTTCATTTAACAAATTTATATAGCACATTATTGTGAACTTGGTTATTGTACTTTCCAAATTAATGGTAGTCTAATAAAACAATTGAATATTATATAACTTACTGTTTAATGACATTTAGCTTTAATTAATAGATCGATTCATTGATTGAGCTTTCCCATACTCTATCATAGATAAATATTGTATTGGCATTTTCAATACATTGAACATGATCCTTTACAGTCTTGTCAAATATTTAATATTTGATTGATGTTCAATTCTAGTGTCTGTTTTGGAGATGTTAAAAAAAATCTACATTAAATGATTTTTTAAACCCCCAAATAATGTGCAGAGGAGTTTGCAGTACTTTGTCTTGAAAACAAGTCGTGTCTGCAGTCTTCCTCTCAGGCTGCAGGTACAACCTGCATCAATCAGAGGGTCAGAAAATAGGTTATAACGAGCTGAAGTGACAAAACCTGGGAGAATAAAGACCTGAAATCAGTCACTGCTGCTCGTTAAGCTTGTTGCTGTGAGATCACAGTAATACTGATGACAACTCAGATGTGAATCTCACATTGTGATCAGCTCCTCTCCTCCCTCGTCTGGATTTTGGCAGCTGGACAATCAGAGAAGACACTGTTTGGAAATATTTTAGTGAGCAAATCAAACTGAAATCGTAAAGGTGAAGGAGGGCATGTCTCCCTAATCCCCAGTGGAAATTAAACCCTTTGTCAGACTGTAAAACCAAAACAATAAGCTGAAAGATGCAATAAAGCTCCGTAGAGCTGAGGGGAACTGCAGAGTCAGTTGATCATTCTCTGTGCGTCCAACACTACGAGCGACACCTTTCACATTACATGTAACTATTTCATCCAACGTGAATATAATAATATTGATTATATCAGCTATAAATGAACTATTGAGACTAGCTGTCAAAGTAATGTGTAAATACAGAGTGCAAATAGCGGAGAGATAACATATCTCTGGCAATGTGAGATTAGGGCTTCACAGTCTGTAGAGAAGCAGATGACATTTTGAACAACTTCTATTTGCCACTTAATAGTCAACCCAGTCCCTTCAATCTGCGTACAAATAACACAACTTTACATGGCGTGAATTGGCGTGTTATTCGTACACCATTTGGTGTGACCAGGCTGTAATGGTTCAGAATCAATATTCGACTTTTCAAGTAAAAGTGTTATAGGATATATTCAAAACGCTGACTTTCTGAAGCATGAGGGAACTGAGGTAATAGCTTTAAACCAGCCAAGCAGCCATGTGAGAGCTCACAACTGAAGCAACATGAGCACCACTTTGGCTACTAATGTATAGCTGAATAATGTTGCTAAGGAATCATCACTGTTATCACGGTCACATTTGTTTTTAATACATGAATGACCCCTGCTACTGGTGCTACAGTGGTTATACAAAAAGACTTTTCAAAGCGAGGCAAAAAATGCAGTAGAAAAAAATAATCTATATGTTTTGTTTTTCAAGAGAGTTGCAGATAAAGTTTATGTGGTAAACCATCTTGTATAAATGTCACAGTGTAGGACCCAGGATGTTGTCATGCCATTGCTCCATCCACCATAGAGCAGGCTTTTCACTCCTGTCCAGTTTCCATGGTGATAACTCTAAAGAATTGGCTGTATGTCTGCTGTGGAAGATTGCGTGTGTGTGTCCGCATATACCACCATGATATTTTATGAGCTCTATCATTATGTGAATATCCCCTTAAGTTTCTACTCTGATATTAAATCTTTAAGGATATTGACAGAAAGCACATACACACACAGACACGCACACACATCATTTTCCTGCTCGAGATTTGATCTGTTTGATTGGTTAAAGAACCAGCATATCTACTAAGAACAATTGGTTGCACAAAATATTAAAGACAATGAACTGCAAGGAAAAAAAATCACATTTAGTTTATCCCTTTTCCTTCAGAAGAGGCCTAGAGGACAGCCATCTGTCTAAGTGCTACAGTATGAAACAGCCTATGAACTTGAGCAGACTTGTCCAATATTGATGCGACTGAAAATGTGAGGTGACAAGAGATGAACTGCAGCCAGATGTTGGCCTCCCGTGATATTTCCACAGAGGAATGATCTGTGCTAGGAGGATCAGGTTGATACTAAGGACCCACACCCGACAAAGATTCATCAGCAGTGATGAGATGTGAATATTGCAGCAGGATAATATACAACTCAAGTGAAATGGCGTGAGGCCAGTGCTGCGATACAGAAGCCGCTGTATGGAACCATACATTATCTTGTCATTCGTCTCCCTGTCAAACAAAGGGACTAATGTTGATGAAACTCTGCTGTCCCACTTTCAGTAGTCTCAAACTGTCATCTTCACACAACTGATCTGCAAGATTAATGGTTTTTGTTTTAATTTGGAGTCATTGGCGTTTCTCGTGCCAGCTCTCCACAGGCATTGTACTCACTAGGACACTTTAGCCACACTGTCCTTGTGTGCAGTTGCGCTCCTATTAGCAGTGGATAAGTGTGCTTCTCCATTGTACTGAGAGCAGGACCATCGTTTTTTGTCTCCACTCTCATCCAGACATTGTCTTCACCTGTTAAACACATGTGATCATCACCATTTTAAAAAAGCTTGCTATGATGACCTTTGAGTAGCTTTTTGGCACCAGTGACATGTGGTCTCTGCAGTTTTGTTCAACTCATGCACTTCTTGTGTTGCTTTTACCCTAAAGCTAGTGGCCTCACTGCTTCCAGATGTGCTCACCTTTATCTGTGTTGTAGTAAATAAAATCAGTTGCCAACACACTACGAGTGGTGACAGTTAATATCAACGTGGCCCCAGTGCAAGATTTTTTTTTAACATACTTTGCACACACAGGATTATAGACAACTTTGATTTTATAGATCAGGTTTTACAATATCGTTTCTTATGCACATAAAATTAAATAAACTGAAACTAAACTGAAACGGCAAGACATGATCTTTATATGTTGTTTCGTGGTAGCTATATGATTTTAGGACTATATAGCTGTGATCGAGGTTCAAACTAGACTATCTCAGGGTTTTAATGTGGTAAATGAAATTACAAAGACAGTCGTTAGCCAAAATTAATTTGATTCCTAATCAGTCCAGAAGGATTGTGAGGCTCTGTGGCAACACACACACACATAGCACAACAACTGCTGGAATATTACGAGCATCATAATCCTCCACAGTGCTGGAGGAACAAATTACTGTCAAAACACAAGCAGCACTAAAACATTATCTTATTTCTCCTTAACTTTTGTCTATCAAAAGTGGCATATTCCACGTAAAAAATACATGCTAATCAATTACCAACTTGAGTCATGCGACAGAGAAATTAGAACAAGTAGGCATGGCAGTGAATCTGAAAACAACCCCACTCCCTGCCAAATAGCCTGCTCAGGCCCTTGTGCAGCTGCACCAACTGCACAACCTATATTTTCACCCTTGTACGCTACTGTTAATGCATCCTGAACACTTTGTGCTACAAGCTTTCAACCTGCCATTAGTGGCAAAAAACTAAAAGGACTTCATTGTGAAGTAGCTATGGTCACCAAGGTTAGCTATAACTGCTAACTAGATGGGTCACATAGGTCTTCCAACCATATTCACATTCAGCTAAGGTTGTCCCTGCTGTGGTCCTTTTGCATTAAGAAGAGATTACTTGTCAGTCAAACAATGACATCTTTTTCCTTGAATTTTCTATTAGCATTAATGAAATGTTAACCTCTGTGGGTGGTGCCATTTTCTTTGTTTGTTCTCTGTTTGTGTTAACTACCCAGTATTTATTATGGACAAACTGCTGGCAACTAAAAATTCATCATTCCCTGTACCCCAGAAGATATCTTATGAGAAAGAGCTCACAGACACTGAGTGTTTAAAAACAAGAATATAACAGCCTCGGTGAATTGACTACACTTTGAATCACTGCTGTTCTACAGTATGTCAGTCAATGATATGAAGTAGCAAAACATGTTTATTTATATGAAGGTGTGACAGATTTTTACTTAAAAGAATAATTGTGCTGCCAAGCATTTGGGAGCCAAATTAAAATGTGCTTTGTAGCAGTTCTACAAAATGAGCTTTTCTGCCAAGATTTTGCCAACAGGTAGACAGGTACTGTTCTATTCAGGGGTCTGATGCTGGGAAAAGAACATTGTGTTTACAGCCGAGAAGCCTTTCCCATGGAGAAGCAGACCCCTGCCTGCTTCTCTCCTCTCCTCTCTCTGTCTCCTTGCATTTCTTCCTCTGTCTAACTAGCACCTCTGCAGCCACATCAGTTTGATGGTCCACTTTATTAAGATGAATGAATCTCATCCGTGTGACGCCTTCCTTCATTTTACTGCAGAACATTCCCCCGTGTGCTCGGCGAAGGTGCTCAGCTGTCACCTTGGGTAGCCTGACAGGATCTCCCTGGAGGTCACCTTGGGTATGTAAGTTCACAGTCCCAGTGCAAACGTTTTGTTACAAAACTGCTGCAGCATGACTCAGTTACACTGTCTGTCTGCTGGACAGGGTGCAATGTACCAAACAGAATGTACAGTAATAAATCACATGAGAAAAACAAGTGGAGAGAATGAAGGGAACAGGGGAGTGGAGGTCAGCAACCTCAATGTTTTCTGAACAACATACATTTAAATTCACTGATACGATGAAGGATAGGGAGGCGTAAAAGATGCCAGTGGGGTCTGTGCAGTGATATAAGACAAGTTTTTCTTGGCTTAAGCCCAACCGTACATCTGCTCTTTAAGCTCTGCAGGATTGAGACAGTAAATGTAATTGATTGCGAGATCTAGTGGTTCAGTTTGGACCCAGTTTGGAGTTTTGGTTGGACTCAGTTTTATTGTGAGTCGGTGCTCACAATAGGGAATAAACAACAAGCAGATTAAGGGTTGACTCTTAATCTACTATGCCCAGCAATCACTTTAACTCAGAAACTTCCATCACTGCTCTGGTTTAAAATCCTCAGACTTATTTTTAGCCATGACAGTGGAGTGGCAGTAGGCTACAGATGGCAGAACTGGTCGATTAATTTGTTGGTCCAACCTTAAGTCTGAAGAATTCTTTAGATCAAAAGTTGAGTTAAAGCTCCACTAATGAATTTTCTTATATTGACAATGGATCAAAAGACAACATGTAATTTGAAAGGAGTTGCTCGTATTGATGAATTGACAGAAAATTATCACATTATCTTGAAGTTCATCTCAGTTTTGGAGAGGTCATTGTTTTGGTTTTACAGACTGCTCACTCTAGCCGCTCTCAGCATCACAATTTCCAGGAGAAAGCGGGTTTAAACATGGGCACAATGTTGCTCCATGCCTAGATGTGTAAATAGGCAACTGTTTGCCAACACATTTGCAACAATGACTTTATAAGGTGTTTTGCTGCCCAAAGTGGCCAGAAAAATCTAACAATGTAGCTTTAAATCTGACAATGTAGAGCTGAGCTTAAGAAGATGAACCCATTTGATCTAGGTGAGAACACTGTGTTTCCTCTAGCACCACCATCAGGCTGAACTTCACATTTCTTGCCCCATTCTCAGGATCTGAGAATAGCAATAGCATTTTTCATCAAATAATTTTGTTTTGTGGTGAGTGATGAGTGTTGCAGCCTCACAGGGCCACTAGTGTGGCTATAGACTTTTAGCTTTTTAATGTGATGAAAACTGGCACAGCAGAGCACTTTCATTACCCAGTGTCTAAATTCTGTGTGCATACTCTATTAATTATAGGATTACAATGGCTGTTCCAGTCTGTTGTAGCAAAGATCACGGACTACTGAAAAGAATATAACAAGACAGAGGACTTAATCTAAATGAACACAACTGAACAATACAAGCAGCTGTTTATTGTGTCTATAAATAACAAGAGGGTGTTCTTTTGAATAGCAATTAAAACATCACTTTGTTATCTTTCAGGCAACAAAGAACCCAACAGGCCCAATAATTTTGAACTAAGGTTAAGGAATATCCTCCTGAAAAAAAAGAGTTGTCTGTTTTTCCTTTACCAAACTTTGGAGCTTTTTTGCTGTCTCTCTCTTTACCCACTGTCAGACACAGCTGACATTAGTATTCTGATACAGCCCCCTTCAAGCAGTGTTGGGTGCCAGCCACGTAATTTGTCATTTATTGCTCCATGACAACTGAGGTAATTGAACCTCTTGCCCATGGACGAGATCTGCCAGCCTTGTGGCCGTTGTCTCTCATTGTGGGAGAGATGGAGCTACAGGACCTTGGTGCAAATAAGGGCACAGATCTCATTTTATGGGGCAATGAGATGGTTAGTATGTACCAAGGCCACAAGGGCCTCTGAGATGTTTATTGCATGCCTCAGAACCTCACTAAAGGCTAACCAGACCTCTGATAATAAGAGGAAATTAGAGTATAAATAGCTATGAAGATGAAGGAGCAATGACAGAGGAAACAACATACCTTGTTATTCATTATCATAAAATGTTTTGTTGAGATAAGTGATTTTAGGAAATTATATAACAGGCAATCAGGACTCTAACTAATTGCGTAGCTACAGTTTATCTCAAACATCATGCACCAGGAAATGAAGGGGATTCTGTATCAGACTAAGATACAATTAATTAAAGATTAATCTTTGATGTGTGGATTTTCTATGTGTCATGGTCTCTGTGAAGAAGTCATCACCTTGGTCCGGTTTAGTGTATTTGCTTGTTTGTCTCTGACCAACATATTGTTCTCAAGAATGAAATGCAATGACTAATCACACAAGCAAAAGGAGGAAACCCAATTGATTTTGATGACCCCTGACCTTTCCTGCAGTGCTACCACTGAGGCTAATTGTGCATACCCTTAATTATTCAGTCTGCTGTCTTTGAAGGTAACACATACTGACTACACAGTCTACTTGCTCTGCCATCTACCCACTTCAGTGTTGACTCCATTTATGTTGAACAAAGCAGATGTAAAAGCACTCAAGACACTTAAGAACATAGTATAATCCAATTGTCCAGCACACATTCCAGTCAGATGTTGTACTTTGTATAAATGTCGGTTTACCCAGCTCTCAAAACAAAATGTAACCAAAGCTCTTTCTAATGCATAATGACATGCATTGTTGCTGCTCAAGATCCAGATTTTTAACAGCATTTTCATATATGCATTTAATTCCTTTTTGTGTATTACGTATGTATTCATCAGTTTCTTTCAAATCATCAAGTAAATTGAAGAAGGATGCTAATAGTGAGATTTGTATGTTTTAAATCTGCAATATTTTTTTTTGGCTACTTGGGGGCAGCAGAAAATATTGTAAACACAACATTAACATATTTTCACCTTATAAAGTTGTTATGGTGAATATGTTAGCAAACAATTATTTATTTACACATCCAGCAGACGCACAGCAACATTAATCTGAGGTAGTGTCTTTGGCTTCCTAAAAAATGTATGTCGAATATCTATTCTCCTATTAGCTCTATTTTGGTCTGTCCACCAAATCCTGAGATTAAAACATGACTCTTTAGGGCTTAAATGCTCTACTGTGTTTACCAGCTAGACACAAGGTTGATGAGGGCGGTCAGCGTGAACTAAAACATTTAAGTTGTGGGCTGCAAAACCAAAACAAAATGCTGAAAGACACTAAAATGCTCTGCAGAGATGAGGCAAACTGCACCGCCAGGTGACAACTGGCAGTTCATCAAAACGAGTAACATCTTTTATATTACACATAGTGATTTCATCCATTGTCAGTATAACAGTAATTAGTGCAGCTTAAACATCTACAACTGTGTGTTGAGCACCTGGCACACAAAATCAACATGGCAGTGAATTCAGAGGAGACAAAGCTGCACTGATGTTGTGTTAAACTAATGAAACACAGTGATGGAAACTGAATGCAAACCTGTAGTGGGCTTCATTCAGTGCCAAGCTAGAGTGGCTAAATATAGCCATGAAACAATGACAAGTGAAGGAGAAAGGTTTGCTTCCAGAGGATTCCCAATACAATAACAACACACTGAGTAACTTGGTGTAACTTTGCCTTTGCCCACATTTACAACGTTAAATTTTAGTTGAGGAGGGCTCCCAGGTTTCTGGCGAAATCAAATTGTCATACTATCTAACAATTAAATGTGTAAACACCCATGCCCAGATCCAGCTCATGGCATAGGCAGCATAGGCAAATGCTAGGGGCACCATCCATCCATAGGGTCATCCCAAATGAGGGAAGAAAAAAAAAATCTAATTTAAAATTTTTAACTTTTATCATTTTTTCCTAATACTATTTTAATACTATTGTTTTTAAGTATTACAAAAAAGTCCACAATATACCTACATAACCTATTAAATATCATGCCAAAAAGACCAAAGCCCTCTGGTGCCCTGTGAAGAAAAAGAGGAAGAGGAGGAAAAATGGGAAAAAGACAGAGGTAATGTGTGATGAATGAATAGTTTATCTATTGCATAGAAATCACTGTTGGAGCAGAGTGTTACTAGCTTATTTTGGACAATAGTAATGTTTGCTAATTTCATAAATAGCTAGAGTTAACATAAGTTACTCTCACCTTAAATTAATTAGGGAAAGGTGGAAAGACTATTCAGGTGTTTGGGGAATAACCTACAACATAATTTTGAGAAATATACTTTTTCTTTTAAGTATGCTGCTGCTGCACGAACCATCCACTGTCTGCCTCAAGAATCCAGACATGATGTTACATTTTTATTGACATCATAGTCTAGTTAGCCAACGTTGCCTTGCTTGTAACAGTCAATTAAAATGCTTTTCCTTTTCCATCCCCTTTTGTAGTTGTAAGTCTTTGCATTTCCATTATTGATTAGTCTTACATGTATAGCAAACAGCATGCATCATGTGGGAGAAGTGCTCATTGAATACATATTTTATGCATGAATGATAGGTTTAATTACTCTTGCTGTTTGTGTTTAGTATGTTATAGGCTATAATGTAACTTAGGTGCTACTATTGGCTGGGTTTTACCATTAGCAGCTTTTTATTAATATAATTTAACACCCAGTGGTCACATATACTCCTCTTCTCTCCACCCCTACAAATCCTGCCACACGCAGACAGCTTCCCCACCTAAGCACCTTCCAGCGATGCAGCATCAAGTGCTCCTGTCCCCTCCACCTCAGACAAGCCAAGCAATGCAGCATCAGGCATCTACAAAAAGGCTGCTCCAATAGACCCTACTGACTGGCATCTGTTTTAACTGATAAGGTAAGAACAGAGTTTGTTTCAGAGGATCATATCAAATCAAAAACAGTTTCACATTTCTGAAACAAAAAGATGGGAGAAGGTGTCAGCATGACTATTTCAATAGAGTCTTAGTCAATGGAGAAAAAATCAAAAGAAGCTGGTTAATGTACTCAAAAAAGAATGATAGCTTATACTGCTTCTGCTGCAAAATGTTTTCTAAGAGAGATTTCAAATTGAATAGAGAAGGGCTAAGGGATTGGAAAAATGCAAGCCACTTGCTCAAGGCCCATGAGGATAGCCAGGAGCACAATACACACATGGCAACACGGAAGGTACTGGAGGTCCGTCTTGCAAAGGGGCTAACAATATATAAGCAAGAGATGACACTCGCTGAGGCTGAGAGAAACAGGTAGTGTGAAGTTCTCACTAGATTGGTGGGGGTCCACAGACACATTAAACAAACCAGACAATGGCAGTTTTCTCAAAGAGGTGAAGCTTATGGCCAAATTTGGTCCAGAAATGAAGCAGCATGTTGGTAGGGTGGAAAGTGGAGCTGGCAGTCACACACATTACCTGGGCAAAAGAATCGGAAATGAACTGATAGACTCCATCACTTCAAAAATACTGGAAAAAATAGTGGAAGAGATCAAATCATCAAATTATTTCTCCATTATTTTAGATTGCACCCCTGATCTGAGTCATAAGGAATAGCTCTCTGTCATTGACAGGATTACGTTACTAGAAGACATACCACAAATTAAAGAACATTTCCTGGGTTTTCTTGAGGCAGAGGAGTCAACAAGGGAAAGTTTGTCATCTCTCATCCTCAAAAGGCTGGAGGAGCTTAGCATCCCCTTTGAGGACTGCAGAGGACAGTCCTATGACAACGGCGCCAACATGAAAGGAAAGAATAAAGGTGTTCAAGCTAGGCTGCTTGAACAGAACTCAAGAGCCTTTTTTTCCCCATGTGGTGCCCACACTTAAAATCTAGTGGCAGCTGATGCTGCTAAGAGCTCACCAGATGCCATTGGCTACTTTGAATATTTAATGAAATTATTTAAAATCTTCTCAGCCTCCCCCATAGATGGGAAATCCTCCTGACACACATCAAAACCACCCTGACACCCATGTGCCATAGTCAGACACCAGGTGGGAAAGCAGGACAAAAAGCATTCAGGCAGTAAGGTACCAGGCTGGGCAAGTCAGAAAGGCTCTCCTGGAGGTGAGGGAAACTACTACAGACCCTGTGGTGAAAGTTGAAGCCCAGTCTTTGGCTGAGGAGATTGGATCCTACTGCTTATCTGTTTGCACAGTCATATGGTATGACATCCTCAACAGGATCCAGTATGTGAGTAAACTGATGCAGTCAGCCTCCATGCAGCTAGATGTGGCTTTCGACTTGCTGGAGAAAACCAGAGATTCCCTCACCTGCTACAGAAACACTGGATTTTCTGATGCACAGACAAGTACAAAGGAGATGTGCGAGGAGATAAATGTGTAGGCTGTACTCTAACAAAAGCAGATGAGAATCACAAAAAGGCACTTTGCTTATGAGTTGCCAGATGAGCCTATTGGTTATGCACTTCAAAAAATGGAAACCACATTTTTTTGATGTGGTAGTGGATACAGCCCTCTCTTCAGTTAATGAGAGATTTCAGAACTTGGGAGAGGTGAATGACAAATTTGGAGTGCTCCTCAACTTCTCCAACATGTCAAAAGAAGAGTTGCTAGAGCACTGTCAAACCCTGAGCACTGCTCTAGCCCATGACGGACAGCCAGATATTGATAGCAGGGGACTTGCTGTGGAAATGCAAAATTTTCCAGATTTGCCATCAAAAAATATGAAAAACGTGGAACTCTTGACCTTCCTGCATGAGAGGAGGCTGACAGAAATGTACCCCCATATGAGGGTAGCTCTGAGAATCTCTGCCACTCTTCTGCTGCTGAAAGGAGCTTCTCTAAGCTCAAACTCATTAAAACCAACCTGAGATCTACTATGGTGCAAGAACTTTTCAGTGAACTTTCCAGCATTAGTATAAATCATGTGGTCTCAAAACAGTTGTTGTATGATGATGTCATAGATGACTTTGCTGCAAGAAAGGCAGAGTAAGGCTGTAGAACAATACTACATTAAATATATTGCACGGAGGTTTCTGTAATATAGTTTTTTTTTGTGCAATACTCTTATTTATATTATATTTATAAATCTTTTTATGTCTGCACTGGTTTCTTTAATATCGTATTTTGTGCAATACCTTATCTATATTGTATAAAGAAAATCTCAAAGACATAAAGCTCTGCGGTTTCTGAGTGGGTGTATGGACACAATGATTGGTGGTGGAACTGGCTGTGATGCAAGGGGCACCAGCTAAAATCTTGCCTATGGCATCAAATTACCCATGCTCCTTTGATTTGACAACTTCTCCTGGTGGTAACCCACAACAGCAATGTTCTGTTGTGGAGTTATGCTTTAGGGAAAACATACCCTAAAACATTTATTGCGGCTACTATATGAGTTACAGGCCATAGCATTCCTCCAGTTTTGTGAAACTCAACACAACTCTTTTATTTTACACTGCTGAACTTGAATTGGGAACACTATATGTCCTTTGTGATGCAAATCGACCAAAACTCTTTTATTTTGCATGTGCAAAAATGTAAATGCATTTGGATAATGTCAGTCTCAATCCAGTGGAGCTATTAGCATATACTGTATATGAGCATCACTTTAGGATGCATCGACTGTGATGGCATGCATCCTTCAACAACAAGAAGTAATCAGGCATCCATCATATACTCAGAGAGCAGATTTCTGTCAAGGCCCATTCATTTCCAAATTAACCATTACTTTTATAGCTGGTACTCTGCTGCATGGAAGACAAAATAGTTTATGAATAAGTTCGGTCACACTAGGATCATGAGGCCACCAAAATCAATTCAATTAATAAACTTCAGAAACCCTCAGATTGTGGGAGAATCATAATCTCAAAATTAGTGTATTGATGATACAAATTTCTACTCTTGCTATTATTTTCACAATGTGCCTTCACAATAAAGTACACCCTGTCTATCACGGACTCTGACTCATTTTTCTGCCAGAGTATCTGACATCTTTTTTAATGTCTGTACTCCAAAAACAATTCCAAAAGCTTCAAGGCTCAATCCTGGCTCATGAGTCATCACAGGCTTTACTCATTTGGCATGTCTCTACATACTTGATATCAATCACTTCAGAAAGACTAATTAGCCTGGTGGTCTTGGCTCTCACTGAGCTACAGTATAATCAGCAAAGGTGAATAGTAAAAACGATCTAAACTGACTCTTCTGTTTTCTCAAGTCACAATTTATACGATCCAAGTCAAAGGCATTTCTGATGTTCAAATACATTTATCCAGATTAGTCACAATAGGTCACAGCAGTGCAGACTCTAAGACACAAGGTGGGACGTGTTATCATAGAAACTCTAGGGATGGTAATGTCAGCCCGTTAATTGGTCAATCTATCATTTAGGTTCAGACTGAAATATCTCAGAAAGTACTGGGTGGATCGCCATGAAATTTTGTACATTCATGGTCAGCAGAGAATGAAGCCTACTGACCATGTCGACCCTGTGACTTTTCCTCAAATGCCACCATAAAGTTTAGATTTGTCGTTTTGAGTGAAATACCTCAACAACTAATGGATGGTCTGCCATGATATCGGGAATAGACATTCATGACCCACTCAGGATGAACTGTTAAAACTTTGGTGATCACTTTCAATATAGTGCCATTGTCAGGTCAAATTTTTAATTTTCCCAACACATTGGTTTATAACCAAATACTAACAAAACTAATGACATACAGCCTCAGCTGTACGTCGTGTTAGAATGCTAACACACTAAACCAAAGACATGATCACCAAATATTGTCTGCTAAACATCAGCATTGTCACTGTGAGCAAGTTAGCATGTTGATATTTAGATTTAGCCCAAAGAATAGCAGTAGACTAGTCTTGTTTTGTACATGCACACTTTTTTTTTTTTTACTGATAAATGAACGGAGGGCCAAAATGGAGAGAAAAAGATGTGTTTATGGATTTAATGGGCTTAGTGTGGACATAGTCTGAGAGTAGACAACCATGTATTTCCTCTAATACACATTCAGTCGCAGTTTTTTTAGCTGTCTTTTATTACATGTCAGCAGGGGGATGTAAACATGCAAGGGTTCAAGCTATCTCCCAGATTTTGCATCCCTTTCTGCACAGACCAACCAGTAGGAGTCACTACATGCCGACAAAACATTGTCTCTCACTCACTTCCAACAGCACTATCCAACTGGGTTTGAATTGTAGCCCCACTTAGATACATTTTTTTTTTTTTTTTATAAAAAAGGACTACTGCATGTGTGTTACTTCTCTTTCATGACTGAGCTGTATGACAAAGTGTCGGGACAACAGGAGCTGATGGTTATTACAGGGCTGCTTTCATCTTTTAGACAGTGCAGACATTTGGATTCCATTTCACCACAACCATTAAGTACAAAGGGTTGCAAACAATATACAAGAGCTTTTGATGCATTTTTCATATTGTGTTGTTGCTCACAAAAATATTTATTGAATCTGTACATAGACTTATTTGTACCTGGACTTCACAATGCATAAATCAACATTATATTGAGATGCAATTTGCCCACATTACATTTATATTGGTAGTCAACAATGTATCACCAGCAGCCACATTATACTCCCACCTTCTTTTGCTTTACAACTAGCAAATGCACTTGGCTTGGACAGAACTACCTTTCCACAATGGCAGTAAACATCTGTTTTCATTGTGCTGCATTGTAAGACTCATCCATGCCCAATGGCTGGAGCAAATCCCAGTGTGCATTGGGCGGAAAGTAGGGAAACACCGTGGACAGGCCCCCAGTCCATTGTGCGCGTGCACACACACACACACACACACACACACACACACACACACACACACACACACACACACACACACACACACATACACACACACACACACGGACAGTCACACCTACTGTATGAGCAATTTGAAGTCATCAGTGCACCTGGCTTGGATTCAGTGTTTGTGTGGGTGTGACGTGTGATGAGATTCATGTTTGTAGTATGAAAAACTCATCTTTTAAAACAAGATGCAATATTTTAGGGCTGGGCAGTATATTGATATTATATCAATATCATGATATGAGAATAGATATTGTCTTAGATTTTGGATATATATGGCATAAGTGTTACATCACTTTACAGTAAAGTGATGTAATTTTCTGAACTAACCAGACAAATTATTTGGCTTTATCCACTTAGTCATTATATCCACATTACTGATGATTATTAATCAAAAATATAATTGTAAATATGAGTGTAAATATTTTGTGGAGCACCAATAGTCATCCCTATAATATTGTTGCACTATCGATTTTGAAGTATTTGGTCATAAATATTGTGATATTTGTTTTGGTCCATATCGCCCTGTCCTACACTATTTGTTAATGTTCGATGTAACAGTTATTTACATGACAAGGTACACCACTTGTTATTTTACCACTGTTAACCAGCTGTATGTTAAAGGTCAGAGAGAAAAGAGAAAACAAAGTAAACTACCAGCAATATGGGTGCTAACTCTCATTTGTTTTATTGCAGTGTTTGTATCTTAACAAATCAGGCACTGAGTCAAACACAAGTGTAGATGTAGTAATACTAACTCAAAACCTGTTAACATCCAAAAAATGCTAAGCTAAATAATGTCAACATCAAAGGTTGAAGTCTCCATGAAGCATTTATTTAAAAATACATACAGCCTAGGTATGATTTCATTTGTTGTAACTGTACTTGAATCATAGATGCATTAGATCGATGTATGAACGTGTTGAGAAAAGAGGACTGTAATGGGATTCTCATACTGCTCTGATTCTCCTGGATGTGTGAATGGGCAGCTGTTTGCTAAAGTGTTACATGTAGACAAAACAACCTGCTATTAATATGAAAAAGCACAACAAGGGCTGTGTCTAAAATCACTTCCTAATTGCTATATGGTATAGTGCACTACATTTACTATCCAACATTTTATTGGAGTGTTTTAATTTTGAGTGTAAAATTTCTGCATGATATAGAGCATTCAAAAATTCACACAGTAGAACGAAAAAAGCCCATGGCATGCACACTGCTTTCTGCTAACAATCCTACAATGCAAATTAAAGTTGTGCAACACTCCACCTGTCAATGATGACATACTGAGTGTGTTATATAAGGGATAATGAGTGAGTGAATGTGGGAGTAATTTCAGACACAGCCAAGGTTTACTTTCTCCTGGTAGTAAAAAAATGACTTAATGCAGCTTTAAAGGACCAGTGTGTTTTTACTTAGTGGCATCTACTCACAAAAAAATGCGAAAGGCCCTCTCTAGAGCCAGTGTTTGGTTTGTCTGTTCTGAGCTATTGTAGAAATATGGCGGTGCAACATGACAGGCTCCATGGAAGAGGACTCACTTCCTATGTAGATAAAAATGGCTCATTCTAAGGTAACGAAAACACAACAATTCTTATTTTCATGGGATTATACACTAATTATAACATACCAATGAATATTCTATTTCTGCCACGTCTGTTCCTCTAGACGCCACTAAATTCCACACACTGGTCCTTTAAGACCAGTTTCACTGTATAAAAATACAAAATACAGTCTCCTCAAAATAAAATGCCTCACTTTTTCCTGAATCCAGGACAGGAATGGTAGTCACCACTACATCAGCATGTACATGTACATGGAATAGCTATTGCTGAAAGGGGGAGACTAGAGATAGTTTAAAAAACTATGTTTGATTTAATGAAAATGTTTAGGATTATTATTTTAACATGAAAATGCAAAGTGCACAAATTCTTGGCATTTTTCCCCCTCTTTTATTAATGACAAGTGCTGTTGTTGAGAGGTAACAGGTATAGTTGTGTTAAGGCAGCTAGAAGCATTTTGTTAAGTTAAAGATGGTGGCCATGGTTAAATTTTGAGGTAACACTGACTTAAAGAAATAGCTGAGCCCTGAAGCTTCAGATTTACTGTTTGATCTTTGTTCTAGCCCTCAGCTATAAGGGACCAAATCATTGTCATTACTGACACGAGCAGCCAAATGAGATTCGTTCGCCGAGGGGCTGGGCTCACTTTGCATAATAGGGTGAGAAGTTCAATGATCAGAGTGGAACTCAGTGTCCTGCCGCTGCTCTGCCATGTTGAGAACGTCAGCTGAGGTTTTTTAGAAACCTGATAACTTGCATCATTGATTCCTGTAAATAGGGCCCATGGTTGTTGGCTTCCACGTAAGCAATGATTAATGGAGGTAATTTTGAGGTGTCAGGAAGTTCAACTTTAAGAATGTTTTTCCTCCAATTTCTCAGTTATACCAGTATATGCACATTTTTTTCTCGTCCCCATGGTTACTCAGAAATTCAGGGTCATAATTAAGTATTGTAAATTATTTAATATTAGAATTGGTATTACAACGTGCATGGTAATAGCAGTTCTTAGAACCACGAAATAGCTGAGAAATAATTGGTAGAAAAAAACCCCATTTTGAATATATATAGGTTTTCTGATTCCACAGTGTAAAGTGGGCCTTGATGCACTTATTGTAATCTAACTGGAGCCTTCATAACTGACTGGGGGAGGCTTATCTGAGTGTAACCAGGAGTAACACAACTGTACAGTTTACCAAGGCAGAAATTTATGAGACTGAAAAATCTTTCCATTCAGCATCTTTCAAGTACATTAACAGGAACATGTTTGGTTTGTCAGCTAGCCCTTTTGCCAACACACAAGCTTTAGGGGCTGCTTCAGGGCCCTTTCCAGTATCTGTTGCAGTAATTGTCACTGAATTGGAAAAAGCCACCGCCATCCGTCTCTCTCGGAAATTGCTGACAAACTGTACATAATGAAGGATTTATTCATAATTTCCACAATGGAAGAAAAAACCCTTGTTTCTTTTTCACTTTGCAATTATTGCCACCATGTCCACTTCACACAACTCTTTGGTAATGAATGTAAGTAATAGCATGATGTGTGGGGTGTATGTGTGTGGATACTGTATGTGGGTGGGTGTGTGTGAGTAAGCTGTAGAGAGAAGTCAAGGCATGCAAGACTCCAGCAGTGTGCGTACGTAACTTGTGGGTTGACATGATGCAGATTCAACTAAATCCTGCTGCACATGGCGATTCATATCAGCGATCTTGTTTTCTGCCCACTTGAGATATCTAAATGTATGACGCCCCTTTCTCGATTATTTCAACTGTGTCGTGGCACCGAAATGTCAAGTTCCAGCAAAAAGAGATATTTCACAAAGTGTAGTGCTGTATCGCTGCAACAGACTAAATGTGGTTGGAAAAACATTACCACTAAAAATGTATTGTGGGCAATAAAATGCTCTGCAGGGGAAAATAGCTTCCATCATTGATTCCATAATATCTTTAGCAAGACATTACAGTCTGAATTAAGCTGCTTTAATATGGTGGACTATGTTTGCCGTCTTAAAGTGGTCCAATTTGCTTGATCAGCTTTGACAGTAGACCACAAAATCAGGTTTGGGTCAAAAGAAGCACGAAAAAAAGCAAAGCAAAAGGGCTGTAAATCCACTGCAACGGAGAACAGTGTCTGTACAATACTTCTAAATCATTACAGAAAAGAAAAACGGTTTGACAGGTGGGTGGAAAAAAGGAGAAAAAAAAAAAACTACCTCTGGTGCAACAGAAACACATGACCTCTCAGTTCTGCCACTGCAGCGTGCTCACACCTCTGTGCTCTATGGAAATGGGGATTGACTGAGATCCAAGAGTCGCCAAAAACAGGGAGGTTTCAGTAATGTCAAACATGCATGGGCTGTGAGATCAATACAAAGTCCTGATCTCCAATTGATGAAATGCCTCTCTTGCTGGCTCCAGGGATAATCTCACCCACTGATTTATCTCTGGTAGGAATGCTCTGCAGAACACGCAGTATCCCTGCACTGTGTTCTTACATCCTTTTATTTTACTTGTTTTTTGAAATCGATTTCTTACTTCAGAATGTGAACGAATTAAACACAAAAATCACATATATATGGGAGAAAGAAAGGAAAGAAAAAAGACAGCATCAATCATTTGCTAGAATGGCTAAAAGAGACTTGTGGTTAAAGATGCCCTCAAGACATGTGCTTGGAATAATAATTTGCGCTTAATATGGGTTTTCCTCAAAAACAAAAACATCTGCTCCTCCCTCATTTAAAAATCAAGAATCTATGAATACACAAATATTTTCATTTAAAAAGTTTAACTGCTGGACACAAGATGCCTCCTACCTCACTACAAAGTCCATTCTCAGTTTTTGTGCACTGGAGGCTCCAAGTTTCCACATCACACTTGTTTAACTTGCATACTGGTCCACGATTGGCTCCAAGTTGTGATGTCACAAATCATGCTCATAGGCCCACGCCTTAAACTCACCTTTTTGATGAGCACAGAGACATTTTCCCACTTCAGCAGCTGAATATGAAAACAGTCTTCTAGTGTCAAACTCAGCACATACATCATTCTGCACAGTGAAGCTCAAACATTCAACTTTAGGAACAAGAAGAAAAACACATTTCTGAGTGGACTGAGTAGACTTTAAGTGTCCCTATAGTGACTATGATTTGTGACGGTTCTGTGAGGCCCTTAGATCAGAAGATTTTGGAAGGTGAACAAACAAGTATTTAGTTGTTCAGTTAGGAGAACACACAGAACATTGCTAAAGTAGCAAACTAAAGTGATTAACTGCAGTTATATAGCCACAACTCACTGTTCATTTTAGGAAAGTATAAGTAATAATGTCTTTCGACTACTCTCTTTGAAGTGTGACTAATTTGACAAAACTTAGTTGGTTGTATTAATTACATTACTTTTTAATGGGAAGAAAAAATGGACGACATGGATAAATGATGACTTCACCTCAGCACCAAGTTCCATGCTCTCAATATTCTCAATATTATCTACCAACATTAAACCCAAAATAGAATTTTTAGCTCAATATGTAATTCTCAACCGAATCTGATTGCAGAATAATGGCAGCAGAAATAATGAGCTCATCTCCAAGAAAATTGACTAATTTTGCTGCTCTCTTGTGTGTTGAAAGAAAATCAAGAAAATCACCAATTTACAGATTCTGTTTATAACTAATTGCATTTTTCTGTGTTTGTCTACCTTCTGCAGGTTTGTATGCCTGTTTATTTTTTAACTTAAGAAAAAATGGCTAGAGGGCAGTGTGGGTGTAAACAAAAACATTGCACCCAAACATAGAGTAGGGATACCTGGGGGATAGAGAGCTGAAGGTAAACCGGCTGACCTCAGCTAAGGTATGTTTAAATTTTGCTCAGTCAGAGCACATATATAATCCTGACAGGATGATCTGCCCCACATTCTGTATTGTGCAGATAGTATTGTTTTTCTTTTCTTTTTCTTTTCTGTGAATGACCAAATTCACAATCATTTTGCCCAGCATGGAGTGAACATTTAGGTTAATATTTGCCTGATGTCTATTCACTTAAATCCCAAAAGCGTTTTAAATATTGAGTACTGAAAACACCCTGCTGATCAGAGTGTATTACATGCCTTTCAGATAGGGCAAGTAAAAATATTCTGCGGGAACAAAGGCCTGACCCATTTGTCTGATTTGAAAAGGATACGTTGGCACCCAGAGTGAAAACGGAGAGATGAATACCTCCTCTCCCTCCACCTGTGCACAATACATGTCACAACAAATTATACGCCAGCAAATACTCAAACATCTATACAGCACTCTTTGTCATTTTCACACAGAAATGATGTGTGACACTGGCAGCATTTCATTCCTTTAGTCAATTTGCTCAGATTGCTGGGAAAGCCTTGGAATGATTAAAAATTCAACAATAAGATTTAGAGGTTAGTTGGTGCCTTTATGGAATTAGGCTGTTTCTTTCCACCTTTACAAGCTGCATGGCACAAGAGCTGGCACTGTCTGTCTGTTCACCTACTGGTCGATCACTCCGGTCCTGACAGACATAAACAACATGTTCAATGGATTTCCATGAAATTTCGTACATTCATGGTCTCCAGAAAATGAAGCCTTCTTGATCGCCTGACTTTTCCTCTAGTGCCACCTGTTTCCACTAAAATATCTCAACGTCCAGTTGATGGATGGATGAATCAGCTGTACTTTGTGTTTGGTGCTAATTATCTAATGTTACTAACAGACTAAACTAAGATGGTGCGGTAACACGGTAAACATCATACGTCAGCACAGGCCCGCCATGCATCTTGCTTGTGCCCAGGGAGGGCGCAGCAGATGCATGTCTTCCACTTCAGTATCTTTTTCCAAATGCCATAAAGTCCCTTGTACCTCTGTTAACATTTCCTCTTTTTCATTTCTCTCTTCTTTTCTGAGCACCTGGGGGGAGGGGGTGGGGCTGGCTAGATGTTAAACTTTTGACCCTACAGTAGCGTGACAGACCAAACCATTTTTTACATTATAGGGAGGGGAAGTAAAATTGTTTCCGACCACTATGTCAAGGAAAATTAGGAAGATAAAAAATAACAGCCTTTATGTGACTCACAAATATTATATTAAGTTTTCACAAATATATATTTTTGACCTGTTATTCCAGCAGATTATTTAAAGGTTAGAGGGCCATTTTGGGCCCTCCCTTGACCCTGGGCCCGGGAGAACTGACCTGCTGTGCCCCCGCTGTCAGTGGCCCTGCCTCACCATGTTAATATTGTCAGTGTGTTAGCATGCTGACATTAGCATTTAGTACCATTACCACAATGCACAGCCTCACACAAACACTGCCACTAGTCAGTAACAGAAATGTCTCAGGTTATGCTTATTTTGGGGAACCCCCACCCCCTAACCCACCCACCCACCCACATACAATTGCCTGACAGGCATTTGATAATAACTAGAGGAGAAATTGGCAGAGATGCTGCATCATTCTCAGTTTGTGCTGAATTACCATTTTGTCCCCTCAGACAGTCTGAGACACTGTAGCAACATGATGAAGGGGTTTTTGTTTCTGGGGAAATCACAATATTCTTGAGGTAGACTGCAACATTACATCAAAATCCTTCCTGGTGGAGAAACATAAAAGAAACTGTACTGTAGTTGAGTCTTTATGCAGAGCAGGGTGGAGATACAAATATCAGTCCACCAGCTTACTGGGCTATGTGTGATGTGCCGAGTCAACACTTCATTTTCTTGTAAATATCGCTTTAAAGTTCTGTTGCAGACAATGAATGTGACACAGTAGGCAGGAATACAGCATCTCAGTCATATTAACTTAATAACCCTAATTAAATGAATCATAATAAAATGAAAGGCTAAATAGGCAGTAACTGCTTCGAGCTGAGTTGAAAAATTGACGTGGCTGCTGTGGCTATGAAACAGCATAAAATGTTATGTCTAATATTTTCATGTTATATTATTCATTCTGTCTGCGGTGCCTGACTTTTCATAAAGTGGTAGATAAGCTGTCAAATCCCATTAAAGCAGAAGTATCACTGATTGAGCGCACGGAGGCTTAAACTAAGGGAATCCAGGGCATGTGATTACTGATTGATAGATATGCCATAATAATAGGACACTCGATATGGGATTGGAAGTTATTAGAAATGTACAGATTTCGGCAAATACTTTTTTCAAGGGAAACATTCCTCTGGACTCCCAGAGAATTGAAATCGGTCCTTTGTTCCTCGGCTCTAACTCAGATGGAAGACTTAATGGAAAAATCCACCCTTGGATACACTTACACTGTTATGTATCATCAATCTGTGATGCTCAGCGCATGCCAGGAGTGATTTAGCAATGAGGTGACATAAATTATTTTTGGGTACCCAACTTCCCTCAACTCGCCACATCTGCTTCGACTTCAGTTAGTGATTTCCTGCATTTCCCTAAATGCCTTTCAACAAGAGAGTGAAGAGTGAGCTTGTTGCATTCAGCTGTGCGTGTTGCCAGAAAGAGACTATATACAGCGACAGTGATGGCATATAGTGGGAGTAAAGTCACACCCCTCACTCAAACCACAGCATATCATGTAGTTGCATTGCATTGTGGTCTATTGAGGCTGCTGTCAGAGGAGAAATTGGTTTCTCTGCCTCGTCTATAATGCATTTCTCCCTTATGATGGATTGTTGAAAGCTGGTGTAAAATTGTGAGCCAATCTTTCAGTGTCTGACACAAAAACTAGATGTTCACCTCTGAAGTTAAAGCCAACTGGAAATGTCGCCATGGATGAGACATTACATCTTCAAATAACAAAATCAGTCATGAGAAGCAAGGTACATCTCCCAATAGCAGAAAATTCCTAAAGTGTTTTAGGATGTAGCTCCTTCAGGACATCTGTATTAATTGCTCAGATAAAACTGGAAATTGACAATTTGGACTTCAGACTTCTGTCGACTACCCTACCCCCCAAGAAAACAACAACAACAACAACAAAAAACAACAGTATCAGTTATTTCAGCAAGTGCCCAACAACCACATTTATGTTCAAGAGACAAAGCCCTCTGGCAGCCTTAGAAATATGATTGTTGTCTGTCGGGAGCAAAGGAAGATATAAGATATAAAATCCACAGAGGGCGGAGGTTGGGTGGTTGGAAGCACCTACAAGATGTTGGATTTTAAACAACAATAACACTGTTTGCTTCCTGTTAATGCTGGTTTCTTTTAACCAAGTTAAGTTTAGTTAAGGTAGATATTTTAACTTAAACCATGATCTTTCCCTAACCCTAAACCTAACCATACCTTAAAGTCCTCCTCCACTCAAAAATATGTAGAATATGTGGAAAAACCATATTAGACACACATTATTGTTCCAAGCTGAGTATTTTTTAATACAGTACATGTCTGGAGGGGATCTTTAACAATAGCTGTGTAAGATCAGAAAACAGTGATTTGAAACAGTTTTGGAAAGCACAGACAAATGATCCATCCTGCTGATATGTGGCATCAGATTAGAAAATGCTTATACATGTTGTTCTGGAGGGGAATTACAAATGAAACATCTTGATGTTTAATTTGGAGGACTTTTTAAAAAAGTCATCCAGCTCATCATTGAAATCAGTTGTTTTCACTGCCTGGAGCATCACATTTTCACTATCAGAAAGAGTTTCCATTTAAAAAGATAAGTTACATTTGCACAAAATTGGTTTCAGTTGATTCTTCATTGCCTGACCAAACTGGCCTTGAAAACCCGAAAGAGAAATTTAACATCACATTAAATATTCATCATGTCTTATGTGTGGCTGCAGGAGCGGAAGGCCACTGGAGATTGTGTGATGTGAGAGGATGAATCAGTTGGATTTATCTCTGTGGTCTTTTTTCCCCCCTTTCTTCGCAAATTGGTAGAAAATGTTTTCTAATTCCATTTGGTAATTTAGTCTCCGCTGTTCCTTGTTACACACTTTTTGTACAGTGCAGTCCTAACATGGGCTGACTCATCTGATTTGTTTATAACAGACAAGCTAATTTGATCTCTGATTTTAAGTGAAGGACTAGGTTATCGTGCAATATCAAGTGCATATCGGAGTTAATGATGTTGTCAATCAATGCTGACCTCAATTTAAAACGGAGGTTTGGAGGTCAACGAAGCAATGACTTTCATTTCTTTTTCCTCGGCTGTAAAATGTTTTACTCAGTGATCTACCTGCGACTTTCACTCGTCTGGCTTCTGTGAGCATCTGAAATGATCAATCAGACACACAAGCAGCAGTTCATTGTGTATGTTCTGTAAATAAGTACATCTAACCCAGAGTGAAATTCAATATTGTCTGTGTTGAAGCGTGGAGGGACAACATCATATTTTCCACCTGTGCCAGATTAAGCTATTAGCAGGCTGGGGCATGTACTATTAGTACATCATAATGAGAATAATAAAATCATGAAAACATCAATAGAGTGAAAGGAGAGATGCTGAGATAAATTATTATGGAACAGCTGAATAGCAGTATTCATTTTAACAAGCCATTTTAGATTACAGACTATTATTGCACGGATCTTGTACGCCTCTCCTTGCTGCTAAGTTTGTTAAATGTATTCCACCTCCTCACCAGAGCAGACATCACACCTCCAAGAGGAACATCTGTCAAAAGTCTGAATCATACATATCTCGGAGTGTGTTTGTTTGGGGGAGATCTCACCCCACGCACTGCAGCCTGAGAGGTGCTTACCACCAAAGATAGGTCTGAGGTCTGATTATGTGCATTTGTGCTAATGAATCCCACTGCAATGTTTTAACTCAGCTTCAAATCACAGTCTCTACTGGAGTGAGGGGGAGTCTTCTGTACTGTATTCAGCTATGAACTGTATGTGTCACATACATCTTATACTTTTAGTCTGTCTTTGACAGTGCTGGAGACTGTTGAGTTAGTAAATACTCTGTGTATGTTGTATTTTATGACTGACAGAAGAGCAAGAAACAGCCAAAATTTGAATTACATAACATCGGACCTGTTGCCACGATGAGCAATTGATTTGGCGTGTCTGCGGTATGAATATGAAATTTAAATTCGTATGAGAGAAAAAAAAAACACATTTCCATAGTTACATATGTGTTTTCTTGAATCCCATCCCCAGGGTAACAAAGCAGCTTGAGCTAGTGTGATGTGCTTGATCATATGCAGAAATACACTATATTATAGGCGTTTTTTTATATCACCACTTACAAAATGGCAAGTGATACATGACACTGAAAAATGATGTTGTGTAACAGCCATTACAAAGAGCTCAGGCAGATGAGAGTTAAGCATTAGCCAATTCACTTAAAAGGCTGTTTCTTTCTGCATTTTGCTGCAGTTGAGTTTGACCAAAGCCCATTTTTCACAAAATTATCAGGTATGATAAAAGCTAAGTGGTCTACTTCTGTGGATCCATGGATCATTGCCATTCAGTCTTGCTTGCAGTTACAGTAATTTTCGATGTTCACTTTGTACACTATGTTAGATGCCACCAAACAACAAGACGACCAAGCAAAATTAGAATTAATTGCAGAAGATGAGGCTTTTTTAATGGATAACTACAAACTCAAATGATGTAATTTGTCTTCTTTGTGACTAGAGACACAGTAGTATGTGGTTGTATTGTCACTAATAAGTGTGGAAAAGTTTCACCAATAACTGCTGTCTCATAGCTGTAAAAAAAATGACATATCCTTTATTTTTTAAAAAGACTATTCTTCTCATGTGGCTAACCTTTATTTGGCAAGCCAACGACAAATATTGAAAACTGTCAAGTTCCCTTCACATGATGGAAGCCTGCCTTCTGTGCATTTACGCACAGATGAAGTGCAAGCTGCCATCTTGGCAAGTCGAGGCAGTATATTCAGATTACTGATCATCTTTGTTTCTTATTCCTGACATTTTAAAGACAGCTAGGGCTCATATTATAGTGCCTAAAAATCAAACAAATGTTTGCTGAATAAAATGTACCCACAGCTTCAAGATGTGTCCAAGGCAAACACTGATTAAATCCATAGGAGCTATTCGTTTTTAATATAACCAGGAGGGAGACACGGGGTGCCACGTTCTGAGTGCAAATGCAGGAAAAACTGAAAACTACTTAATGGATGATTAAGGCTTGTGCTGGCCTAAATTATTACTTTAAAAGCTAGGTTGTTCATCAGAGTGTTAACATTACAATTCTTCTGACCCTGTCAGCTTGGAAAATTAGTTAAGTTGAAAATGGTAATTATTTTCAGTTAAAGTAAACACTGCATGCTGCAGTCTTTATACAGCATTTGTAATCAGTCAGAGCTGCACCAGCAGTGGCACACCTTCCTCTCTCCTCACTTCACCTGCCTTCTCACAGCCCACTTTAATTATCTGTGAGCAGGATCTTCTCACCTTGTTAATGCTTGCAAATTCTGCCCAATACAAGAAGCGCCTTTGGCTGAGACGGTGGGATTTTCACCATATTGTCTGAACTAACTTTGCAGGGGATGATCTGTGGGTAGACGGCAAATACTGCAGCTGCTCTGTGAGCACAGAAGTGGATGGCATACAAGGGATAGAAGGTTTCCTTTTTAAAAAAAAAAAAAAATGATGTGGCACAGGAAGACCATGGAACTGCACAGTTCAAAGTGTTCATCAAAATTCACACTCGGCGAGTTCAGTTTGCAGTGACGAGGCCAACCTGCTGAACTGTGCTGGAGGAAATCTACAGAAACAAATTAACTCCAAGTCTGTTGGTGTGGGCATGTGCAGAAGATAACAGGCTTCAATTACAAAGCTTTCTCTCCTAATTGAAACTGCAGCTAATAGCTTAAGTGCTCGCTATCTGGGATAACTAAAATAATGTGCAGGGGCCTCACTGGGTTGGGGCATTTACAATATGGTTTTGACTGTAGGTTTGAACTCTGGAGCAGCCTTGGATACACCGTCTCTCTCACTTTCATCTTCCTTGACACTCTCCACTGTGTGCCATTCAATAAAAGTCGAAAGCCTTCTCATATATCAGAAGAGATGGTGCTGCACTGCCTGTATTGTGATGCAAACAGCCCAAGCCACTATCACTGCACATGATGGGCTTCTTCTACTGCAACTTATACCGAATTCTGATGTAAGTTACATGGCTAATAAACATGACACTCTTTATAATAAAAATAATATTTTCATGTTATCGAATAACGCCGCAGTGTAACATGAAAGGGTATATGCACCATCCTAACTTGAATGTGCGTAAAAAGCTGGTCGTGTTTGAGAAAGCTCCCTGCTGTTCGGTGTTCTTACTTTGCATTGCAGTGTTTGGCACGAAACGTAACACACAGAAAAAAGAAAAAAAAAAAAATCCCATTACATTTTTAACAACTCAGGCTGCTCCCTTGAGCTGTAGAGGGCAAGGAATAACAAAGCTGAGGGAAGTCTCGGCTCCTTACCTCTGATGGGCTATTAGTTATTCTAGCTAGCAGAAGCCCCATTAGGTCTGCCATTTAATGCTCCCACGCCACATTCTCACATGAAAGCTACAAGATTGATAAGCCGGTCATCTCACCTCAAGCTTCCCCTGTATTTGAGAAATGCTCTGCCACAGATAATCTGACAAAGAGCTTATTTAACTACCTGTGTACCTCATGGAATGTGACATTACTGCAAACAAAGGAACATATTTGCGCTAGCCTCTCCAGTGACTTCAGTAAAGGACACAGGAAGAATGTAAGTGGTGCTACAGTACAATCAAGTACACACGGCGCCTTTGACTTAAAACATTATAAAATGATTTATAGGGTCCACGCAGAATATAGGAAATGAGCTGTGTAGCAGTGTGAGATAAAACTTCATCTCGGAGCTGTGCTGACAGATACAATGGAGGAGAAAGATGTCTCCCGTACTCCGAGGCATGTCTGGTTAGTCCAACAAAAGGTGCAGCTAAGATTCCAGTGACGCTACATTTTCCCAGCACAACATGTCCAGTTAATCACACTTAACCATACTGCCAAACATAAAAAAAATCCGCCAGACAAAGACAGACAAATGCCTAACATTAGAGGAAAAAAAGAGATCACGGGAAAAAAAGTGCCTAATTAAGCACGAGTAAATTGATTTCTGTCAAGGCTTTCAGTCTCAATCCCTCTGTGCCATACAGTACTTAAGTACAGTCAGTCATGTCCAGCTTTACAATTACAATTTCAATTTGAACTCCGGACAGAAGTTTCAGCTTGAGCAAGTTACAAAAGCTGATGTCGCTGAGATTAAACAAAAAATAGCATAATGCAGTTTGAAAACAAAGATGTTACTGCATTAGTATACAAAAGCCAGACAGAAATCGAGCCCAAATGCATAATTTATCTTTTATTTGGCTGCGGGCCTTTATAGTGTTCCTGAGCCTGCGGTGGCTGTTTGAACTTTGTGAATTAAACTAATGAGTAAAACATTAAGTACTTGGTTGCTAGAGGCAGAAAGGAGAATGGGATATATGATCAGCTGGTATGATTGTAAATATTTACATGTTTAACACAGTAGAAAACAAATATCAAGACTCACACGACTAGTGTATTTGCCACTACATCTGTTGTAGCAAACACACAGGATAGGAGAGGACCACCTGCACAGTGACTTGATCTAATACATTTTTATCATCCCATTCTGGACAGCAAGCCATTTGTGAATAATTAACAGGCTGGCTGATGATACATAGATCCATCAATTTGCTCTTTTATGTCAGGACTGAAAGATGAACCTACTTTGTGTATAATGTATCTTACTGTACTGTATGTAGATTTTGCACTTTATCTTTATCTTTGTGAGTGGGACCCAGGAAAAGGAGTTGCCACTGCAGTTTCAGCTAATAGGAATCATATTTTAGCAATAAAACTGCATGATTCAGAACAACAGCTGCGTAATCATATGGAACTGAACAAGCATATTGCAAAACAAGTCACCATGCACTGACCTTTACTTCCTTATCCCCAAAACAGACAACACCACAGATTGTTAGAAAATTTACCTCTCATGCCTCGCAGTGGAAATGGATTTTTGGAGGGCAACGGTCATACCTCGCATTCCCTGGAGCCTGAGATGGTGTATGTGTAAGGTCCTGTCCCATTAACCAGCACATCCATAGTCTCTGAGTGTGAGGGCTTGTAGTCCACATAGTACTCTTGCAGTGGTGAATTAAAGGAGCGCTCTGTCTCCCGTGCCTTTTTCTGACGCTTTTTAACCGCGGAGCGCTGCTGAAGCTGTTTGATACTGCTGGGATAGCGCTTCCATGAGACATAGATAACCAGCAGAATTATAGCCACAGATAAGAGGAGGGCCACGCTACCAGCTATGATCTTGTGGAAGGACACATACTCAGTGTCTGGTAAAGGGATGGTGGGGGAGGCCTCGGAAGGAGTGGGGGAGGCTGTCCTGTTCCAGATCAGCTTCTTATCCACCACAGACTGTGTGGGAAAAGGCAGCAGCTCAGGTTGAGATGCAGGAGTGAGGGGCGATGTCGTTGAGGGAATGGGGGTCGGTGTCGCTGTACAGATGTTATAAGCCTCCACCACATCGGTCACTTTCTCTCCTTGTGACTCCTTAGGGCCGGCACAAATCATTGTGGATTCCTTGTTACCCTTAAAGGCCTTGAGCCAGGCCACCAGGGGACATATGTTGGGGTTACAGTACCACAAATTACCAGCCAGACTGATGGTGGTGAGGGAGATCCAAGCTTCCACCGTCTGCTGAGACACATTGCTGAGTTTGTTAGAGTCCAGGTTAAGAGTCTGGAGATTTGGGAGGCATTGAAATGTACTCGGATCTAACACCTGGAGTTCATTTCCTGAGAGGTCCAACTTTTGCAAGGATGTCCACATCCACGGCAGGCCCTGCGTTAGCAGTTTGATACGGTTCCATTGCAAATAGAGCGCCCTCAGATTAGTCAGGCGGGGGAAATGAGCAAAATTTATCTTTGAAAACTGGTTGTGCTCCAAATGAAGCTCGATGAGTTTAAGGAGTCCTGCGAAGGCGTTACGTGTGAGGCTCCGTAGCCTGTTGTAGCCGATATCAAGAAACTCCAGGTTGCGACAGTCAAGGAAAACTCGCATTGGGACAGTTTTTAAAGAGTTTGACCTCAAGTGTAAACTCAGTAGTTTCCGTAGACCCGTAAACTGATTAGGCTGGAGAACCTGCAGTTTATTGTAGGAAAGGTCAAGATTACGTAAATTCGGGACATCGTGGAAAGTATTGTTTTTTAGCTGTGTAATCTTATTCGAGCTGAGAATCAGTTCTTTGAGCCTCCGTATCCCATGGAAAGCCTGGCCGTCCACAGCGTTAATGTAATTGTGGTCGAGGTAGAGCCACACTAGTTGACTCAGGCCTGCAAACTGGTGGGCTCTGAGGTTCACCAGGCTGTTGTAACGAAGGGAGAGGCCTTGTGTGCCTACAGACACATTGTTTGGCACGTCACGGAAAGCATTGGATTCGCAGTATATTATTTTCCCATCACATCTACAGCTCTGGGGGCAGGGACGCTCACGAATGCCGCTTGGAGCAGCAAGCAGCCAGGCGGGCACAACCACTGTGAATACAAGCCATCTGAAAAGCACAGGAAGTCCTGCAGACACACAGAGAAGTGAAAGACTTGAGAGGAGAAAAGATGGACCAAACAGAATGAACATACACAGACTTGATAAAATAAAACAGGATAAAAAATAATGGAAATTAAACTGAATCAAGGAAGCAAACATTTTAACCCATACTGTGTTCTGAGGCATTTGCTCACAGGGGGGTTTCTTTCATATGCAGCCTACTTCATTTGCATCCCTGTGTTCCTGACACATCTAGACACACTTACATGCATTATCACAGTCAAAGTCATGTTGAGACATGGGAAAGATAAACCTCCGCCAGATCCCCCAGCCTGCAGTCATCATTCATAAGCCGCAGGGGGCAAAGACACCAGCAACATTAGCTTTAAGTGAAATGTAATTAGGAAAACGACTAAAGACTTTGCGCATAAAAGGAGGCTATAAGTACCTTGCGGATCAGTGTACATACCCATATTTGCTCGGTGTCGGCTCCTCCTCATGTTTAGGGCTCTCTGTTGCATGCGTCCCAGGTCCACATAGACGCACTTGGCGTTTTGTCCAAACAGTTGGACACGCACCCAGGACGCCCGTCTGCACGGAAAATATACGCACGTTGCGCTGCAGCCAGATCCGCTTTGCGAACAGCCTCACACCTGTCGGAGATGTGAGTAGCTCCAGAAGGTGTGCATTAACCTCTGTCTGTAGTTTCCTATGTTACCGCACAACATGAGCTTGGTTTTGCATATCTCACACTGCCACCTTACAGAAGCCTCTGGACAGATGGATAGACGCACTCAAGCTTGTAGCCTCATGACAATGACATTGTTTAGCGCGTGTTTGGGGGCGGCAATAAATACGTTTTAAACACCGAGTCGCCAATTGTTGAATCTAGGTTAAGTGGCAAAAAAAGAGACTAGAAGAAACGTGAGAGGAACAAACTGTGGTCCAAAGCCGATAAGTTGGATGTATCCTGATTCAGATGTGGACAGCGGAGGGAAAAGGCGCAGTCTTCTGTGGATTAGACCCGTTGACCGTGGCATCAAGAATAAATCAGTTGTATAGCAACAGGAATGATGTTGGTGGAGGATTATACTGAGCTCACTGGTGCTCGATTTAGGATTTGAGATGCCCTCTCCTGGCCGCTGAGTGACTCTCCGGAGCCTAAATTAAAATAGACTTCATTGTTCTCTTGAACAGAGCCTGCATATCAATTAAAGCCGAGGAATGGGAAGTCTGTTTGCTGTGCATTTAGATGTTTGTGAAGATGTCGCTTTGAACAGCCAATAGTTTAACATTTTTAGATGAATACCAAGCTCATTATAGGCTTAAATACCACACAATTAAAATTATTTGGAAGCTGAGAAATATAACTTATATGACCTAAATCTTGATCGCATAGCCACATTTAACTACTTAAGTGTCAAAAATAAAAGTACCCATTAAACAGACTGGCCTCATTCAGTGTTGTATATAAATTTTGTTATTGCAATATTATTACTGATGCATTAACATTTAAGGAGCCTCTGGATGCTGCAGCTGGTCGGGGTCAAGCTGATATGACTTTAATTTAGACCATTTAATGTATTATACTTTAGAAGCTCATCATGTGTTTGATGCTAAAAGCTTATTATGCAAAGGAAATGCTAACAGCTGTTAAATCAATTTAGTGGAGTAAAAAGTACAGTATTTCCTATGAAATAGTGAAAGTAGGAAACTATCATCACACAGGAATTCTCATGTAGATGTCAAATAACAAACAATTTACATGCCTTTTACATGTCTGTCTAATTACTGCAGATTGATCCAAGTAATTTTCAAGAAAATAAAATGTCTTATTTTACACAAACATTTTTATATTTTTAAGTTTTTAATTAACAGTGTAGGTATGGCATACAGAGGTAAACAACAGATGTACTTTAAACCATGTATATATTTTTTCCTTACTTGTTTGTTTTTAAACATTATATTGAAATTTATGTCAGGAAAAAAATTAAGAAAGTTCAGTGGGCAATCCATTGTCGCATACTGACACTGAAATGCATCATGCATAAACAAAGGGTGCTCTAATGGGACTTTGAGTCGGGGTCAAAGTCATCACTTCTAATGGGTCCCTCTGCCCCTGTACTTAATGAGTAACGTAATTACTGGTAATGGACATTAATGAACATTTGAGCTCAAATTGCAGATAGTTTGTGACAAAGAAATCGGTGGAAACAAAAATAAAAATGATGCATCAGCACATCAGCAGTATTCACCGATTTAATTTACATTGTTGGATCAATCAGCTAATTGGAGTTGAAGGACAGGGCAAGAACCTACACACACACACACACACACACACACACACACACACACACACACACACCAAAGGTAAATTGAAGTATGGCACTGTACACAGCTTTTAACACATATCTCCCTCTGTACTCTACCGCTGTTAGTACAAGTTGCAACATGCCTGTGTGAAGTTGCTGCACATTCATAGATGCCAGTCACATTAACCAGACACAGCACCTACATATTGAGTGTGTGTCTATAAATTTCATGCTACCTCACACTTGTCTGTGGCTTTGAAAAGTTGCATTGAAATGATGCTTTGGCAAATGGCAAACCAGGCATAGTTGAACATGAGTTTCATCCATTTATTAAACTTGATTTTAAATTTTTACTTGTGATTTCAGATTTCAGACAGTACACATGAGTAATAAAATAGACAGAAAATGAAAAACTAAAACATCTTCACAAGATGTTGTTGCTGCAATCCATTAAAACAGAAGACAATAAATGAGGACTTTACCTATACATAATGTATGATTCATGATATAGTACATGTATTACTGTATGAACACGTTAAGATATTTAGAGCATGTACCAATCCAATTTGCAGTTGTTTAGACAAAGCTAGATTGAAAAGATTACTAAATGGGAATATAATTTATTTGATCAGCTATGACCTTAGAATGACATTAATTTAGACATTTTTATACTAAACCTATTAATTCTAAACTATTCACCATATTTTCCGACACCTTTCTTTGCTTCAGACAAAAGTTCACCTTTGCAGGTTTGTGTGAAACTATGAGACATGTTTTCTGCAAAAAGTGCGGGTAGTATTGTGTCAGAAGCAATTAAGAAATCATTAATGTAAATTAGAAAGAGCAATGGTCTGAGAATGGAGCCTGCAGGAACCCCTGAAGGACCGGTAGCTGTGTCGGAGTTATGCTTTTGAAATCCTTCAAAACGTTCCCCTTTGAAACATCCCTGCATAATTTAGGAACCAATACATCAGGGTTGATTGTGTCAAAAGCTTTTAAGAGAATAAAAAATATGTCACGAGTATATTTTGTTTTATTAAGGGTAATGATTGGGAATGTGAGATGATTTACAGTGTCAGACTGTTGATGGGGATCAAATGTAGGACATAAAAGAGTAATTGTGGTTTATAACAATATAATCCTAAATGTCTCTTTAAGAAGTTATCAACCTACAAGCAAAAGTCAGGACATACACATTTTGGATATATTTCACATCAATCTGATTAGTATTACAATACATGACATGGTCATTAACAAAATTTTAACTGTTTTTACTTACATTTAATTTATTTAACTCATCAAACAACTGCTTCATATACAGGGAGACCAAGAAATAAGATCCCACCCTGATCCACAATTATTATTGCAGACATTGAAGTGGGTCAAATACACTGTGCTACTACCCTACTTGACTATATTATATATTATGTTGTTATCAATTTTGACTATTGTATCAAACAATAATTACATTTAAAGCAAAGATGCACAGAGTTGTGACAGATTTATGTTTGAAACCAAGTTGGTTTTAATTTGTAAAATTATACTGTACAACATGTAGTCATGAGTTCTGTTTATATAAAAATCAAAGCAGTGATCATTTAGGTCTGTATATTGTTAAACCTTTAAATCATATACAGAAATGAGTAGCCAGTAATTCTGTTATCTCCTGTTGTATTTTCACTTTTTAAAATCACAGCATGTTGCTGTTGTGCAATCATCCCATGCTAAGTTCCTTTAAATTCCCTGTGGTCGGTGCATCAATTCTGATTTATGTTGCTGAGCAAATCTGACATGACCCACTTTCACATTTCATCCAGCTTCTTTGGGTATTTGCCATAACTGGCAAATGTGGACAATGCAGAAATACACGGATCAATAATCAGGTTTCACTGTATATTTATAGTCCACATTTAACATTGGAGGGAATGTCACTAACTTGAATGTTTTCTTGATTTATGTCTTACCTACAGCTGGAATTTGACTGTTTGTCAAAATACGCTCCAAATAAAATGACTTGGGTTCCCTTGCCTTCAATTTCATGACCTGCTGACTGCTTGATGAACATCTGTAGTCGCTGTTCATGTTCCCTCAGGGGCCATCAAGTAAAAGTTAAAAATAATAATAACAATAATAATAATAAACTTTATTTATATAGCACCTTTCATAACATAAAATGCAGCTCAAAGTGCTTTACAATAAAAGGTATTAAAAACAAAAAAAGACAGATATTTGAAAATAGGAAACTTTAAAACATTAAAAAAAACAATAAACAATAGAAACCTGGGGAGATAAAAAGAGGTAAAATCATAGGGAGATAAAAAAAGATAAGCGAGAACAGAATGCATGAAAACTCATGCCATTAAAAAAAACAAAGGTGTAGTACAGGGCTATTCGACTTCAGTAGCAAGTGGGCCGGACAGGAAACTCACTGAGGGTTCATGGGCCACACAGAACACTTTGTCAATTAATGGCTACAAATAACTCTTACAGTATAATGTTAATGGATATATTACTACATGGAATAAACTAGTCACCTACATCCACTTTCTTTCACTTTAATGGCATCACTATAATCAATTCCAGACAGCAGCTGTTCATACAAAAAAGTAGGAAGGCTATGGTTACAAGGCTTGATGCAGAAGTGAAAACAGTTACATCTAAACAATCAAGGAGACATGAGGTGTTTTTCTGACAGGTCTATATCCACAAATATAGAAAACAAGATGAATATAGTAAAACAGTATCCATCAGACTATAAGTAAGTAGACCTGTTTACAATATCCTCAGCAACACTTCCAAGCATACATAAGGAGCTTTTAAAACAGGTCCATATCCGTAAATGCTAAATGCAAGATGAACACAGTAAAACAGTAGCCATCAGACTAACAATAAATGGGCCTGTTCATCATAGTATCAAAAACAATTCCAAGCAGATATAAGGTGCTTATAACAGGTATCCATAGTTGTCAAAGGTAGAAACAGTAAAACAGTATCCAGACTAACAAAAAGTAGGTCTGTTTGAATCATCATAAAACAGATCTGTAGTCTTTGCATTTTCACATTACATTACAGGCATTTCATGCCTCAATCAGGCTTTTTACTGCTATAGAACTACCATACATATCAGACTTCTGTCATTTTGAGGCTGTGAGAGAAATTACACTGCCTTGATTTTGTTATTTCAACATAGTTTGTCTCATAAATAGGCAATCCTTATTAGTCATGGGACAACGTGCCCTTGTTTTGATGGCATTCATATGAGAAAAGCTTGACTCACAAGTATAAGTATATGCGAACACTTTTTCTTATTGTAGGGTACTGATATTGGCTAACATAGTTAGACCAAAAGTCCACTGCACCCTCAGACTGCAAGTGCTGTTTTAAAGCAAAGGAGATCTGCACATGAACCAATTCAATCTGAAAGATGCTCTCATCAATACAAGACATTACCTCTTTTGCTTTCACACAGAAGTGTGCCTCAGGTTTGATGGAAAACAGGTCACAAGCAAACTGCAATACCTCAGTGGTAATTCTGAAGCTTTGGAATCTCTCAGTAAAGTTCTCAGTCAACTTTGTCATGAAATCTGTCACGATAGGCGTTATGTGTGCCCCAGGTGCTGTGCTTATGAATGCAGAGTTGTGGGAAGTGCAGCAATTTTGTTGCCATAGGTCTGTTGTGAAAATTGTTAGCTTTCTCTTGAGGGCACAAAGCCTCTCAATCAAATCAGCGACAGGCTTTTCCCACCCCTGCACTTTGAGATTCAAAGTGTTCACATGTCCAGAAAATGTCACACAGAAAGTAGACTTGTGCCATAACTTGCTCATCCAACATGAACTCCAAGAGATTTGTGGCCCATTTGTGTTGACACGTACAAAGGAAAGGCACAATCTCCTGGCGGAGTTCACTGAAAAGGTCCAGAACCTTTTCTTTGCTGAGCTATCTGACACTATTATGGACGAGTAAGTGTCAGTGTGTTTGGCAATCATGTCAGCAAGCAGCAGACAGAAAAGGTGATGTTGTAGGCTGGACTAAGGTTGAGCAAATTAAATTCATAATGTTGATGACTTTGTCTGTTTTTTTTAGATCACTGAGCTTTGTGCACAACACAGGCTGATGAATGATACAGTGTAAAAACTGCATATGTGGGTCTATGCCTATAGTGTCACTGCCAGCCCTCTATTGATCATAGCTGGAGCGCCATCAGTAACCAACAGGCAAATGTTCTGTAAATCCACTTCACGCTTGTTAAAAAACAAGACAATCTTGTGAAAAATCACTTCACCTGTAGTGTGTCCCTCCAACGGAATAAGCACACTCCATCGAAAAACCTGACATAAATGCATAGCTGAGCCATGTCGGTACAATCACAGTGATAGACAAAACCTCTGCTTTTTGACGATTTTCCAAAAGCTTTCTTGAGACATCCTTTGCAAATAGTTTCATTCTGCAAAGAGCTGATGTGTCCGATAGAGGCACTTTTTTAATGAATGAAATGACACTTTCCTTAACTTTTGTGCCAACAACCACTTCCACCTTGGTGAAAAGCCTCTTCTAGCTTTATCAGAAAGGTTAAGGTATCATACCTGAGGCTTAAAAATGATTGTATTTTGAGGAAAATTATTGTATGCAAGTCATAATAAAGAATACAAATAGATGTAAATATGTCATTTCAGAAAGCACGTATTTATTGAGACAATTGACTTTTTGACACCACATGTAAATCTCGCCATATTGTTTAAAAAGAAAGTCTCTCAAATAAAAATGCCCCTACATTGAAAACAAAAGCATTGTTGAATTTATCAGCTCAAGTCCACACTGACACCCACTCCTGCTATTACAATTACTAGTCATATCACTATTATTATTATCATTGTTATTGTTATTATTATTGTTATTATGCTTCCCTGTGTCTCTCTCTCAAAGTAGCTCAAAGAGATATCTGCCTTAGTTTTATTAATCATATCACACATATGCCAGCCTGATTTGCAGGCAGTCTCTTGTGGGCCATAGAAAAATTCAGAAGGGCTGTATCCGGCCCGCAGGTCGCTAGTTGAATAGGCCTAGTATAGTACCACCATATGCACTCACCTCACTTTGCAAATAACTCAGCCACCAAATTGCTTCCTATGAAACTTTAATGACTGTCTGTGACTGACTGAATAATAGAGCAAAGGAAGGACCTGCTTTCTTGCTGCATAATGAATCCCTCTGAAACAGAGTGATGAAATGTATAAATAGTAAAATAATTGGAACAAAGAGAGACTCAAAATGGTGTTGAAGCAGGTCCTGTTTACTCTGACCCTAAGTTCTAAATGCGTAACTTTAGTTATCATGCAAATTACACATATACAATATCCACGCAGCAGGTAATTATTTCTGAGACGGTGTCTTGTCCCAAAACATCTGGCACTTCATACCCTGGTGCTTCTGAAAAAAAAAGAAAGAAACTTTCAGACACAAAAGGCTATATGATGATTTTGCTCTGATTATACATATGAAGTTAATTCCTTGAAACTGATCCTCATTTTACCACAATTCAATGATGAAGTTCTTAAAGTTGTGCCTCTGCGTTGAATCTTAAGCTGGACTCCGAGAGGATTCTTGATGTTTTCTGATGACTGAAAACTGAAAAGTTTGTTGTGACCTACAGTAGATTCATGGTCTGTTTTATTTTAGGGAACTATTGTTTTAGGATGTGTGATAAACATCTCATCTCTTTAGACAAAGTCACATGCTGAAACACCAGCAGCAGCAGCAGCAGCCTCAGCGCTACAACATTCATGAAGCTAATGAGAGAAAGTTGGTTGAAAACACAATCAAAGCACTATTAAAATACTATTGCATTAAAGGTTAAACCAGTACTCTTCTGTTTTTTCTCCAGCCACATTTGACAAAAGATGATGATACCTTTGTATGGTAGTCTACCTTTTCAGTTGTTGCTCTCATGCGTAAGGAAACACACTTCTGCAAGGAAGCCTGTGAGGATCAGTTGGTAATGCATTATAGAGATGATGATGATAATGGCCCTCTGCATTTAAATCCTGAGTGAAACAACCATAATATTTGATACTTCCCTGCAAAATTCATATAATCATGCACCACAAATGTAAAGAGTTGCAACTGGGGTTATTTTGTTTTTCATTTGTAAATTTCCTCATACATAATGCATTGTAAATTGCATAGCACTGTACACATGAGACCACTGGGTAAAAAGTTTGCTTTATAAAACAAAAAGTTTTCTATGTTAAGCCTATAATGGTTTTACTGCAATAGGGGAAAACTAGACAAAATAAGGTTGCAAAAGGTACATTTTTATATTAACATTTATTTATAATCAATTGAAGAAATTGCAAAACTAACGACACACAGCAGTCCCTACATTCATATATGCTTGCACACACATGTCAGTCCAGCTGGAGGCTGTAATATCCAACTAAAACATAACAAAAGTCAAAGTTTGCAAGTTTATTAAATTTAGCTTCAGCGCCTGAGCTATTTGTAAAGCCAACCCACTTTGATTTGTTCAACTAATTATTAAAATGATCAACTTTGCTTATTAAGATACATCCTTCCTAATTAACAAAGGAACTTTATATATATAAACAATAAAAAATGTGACATTTAAAAATTTAAGGCTTTTGGTGAATTTGAAAGACAAAAACATCCAGATTTGGTGAAAACTGAAAATTGACCTTTATTTGAATTACTTTTATTTGAATTGTTTTTATTTTAATGATTTTATAAAGAGCATATCTGTTATTGTTATGCAATTATAATTATTATCATTATTATAAGTAAATATCATATATACACTATACACTACTCAGCCCCCTGAATGTTTCTTTCATTTTATTGTTGATTGTAATCAGAATGCTGTACGGTCACTCCTTCCTTGTTTATTCTTTATGTGCAAATAAAATTTTAATAAAGCACCTGAGTTTGCGAGATGAGTCATTTATTTGCATGAGCGACGGGATGTTTTGAAAAGCCTCCATACACTGGCAGTCTCATAATAACTACTTAGGCACTCAGTTCGAATCAGTGTGCCTTGACTAGTAAAACATAAGGAATCAAACATGATAAATATATCAAACAGCTAACTATAATATCATATAAAATATACATACTATGAGATATTGACATGAGAAGACTATTTCTGTAATTGTTTTTTTGCCCCTTATGTCATCCCACTGGGATGACATTATTTAATGGCATTATTTAACCACTCAATCCACTATTCAGTGGTTTGGTACTCTGAAAAAATCATCTTAAAATTTGTTATTCTGAGGCCCTTGAATGGGATTTGTGGATTAATGCTATCCACCCATCTCAAGACAAGGGCCAGTGACTTTTATCTAAGGATTACCTTCCAGCGTAGACATTTCAAATATCTTGAAAGGCCACTTCAAGAATATAAGCGAGGATGATGATTTTCTGCAAACAACAGTGATTTTAGTTGGGTGGCACACCTGCACTGCACTTTTTTTTTATCTGCATTTTTGGGGAAACAGCGAGAGGAGTAAAAGGTCAGTGAAAGACGACTGAGTGATTGAATAAAACTGTATATCCATCTGTCTGTCTGCCGTAAACAGATCAATGCACATACATGCGTTCAAAATGCAACTTTTCTAGGAAGATCTACATAAAGGTGGATTCACCTCCTCGTCTCTCTGAGCGGGTTTGAAACAAGTTAATCGTGTGACCTATCAAAGACGTATGATATGTTATCCATTTCTTTGCTCTCTATGCCATCATCATTGGCAGTTATAGATAGTAGTTGTCAACTGTCTGAAGGTGATTTTATTGTCAGATTCCAAGATGTCGCTGGTGTGCACACATAGTTCATTTTTGATGTTTTCATATAAATAAGATCCGGTTGATAAACAGATCATGGAGCTGACACATGATAAGTGACAGTCAGTGCAGCACATCTTCCCTCACTGAGTACAGTTTTCACAGTGTTCCTCGGCCCAAACATCTGCAAAGCAACCTCTTCTTACAGCGTAATCGTCAAGCAGCACATTTTCCACACACTTCTTTAAGTCCACATTTCCTGACTGACATGTGAATACCCCCGAAGGCACGTGTGAGACATCGTCCCCTTTTAAGAGCAGCTTGTGTTTGACATTCAGTTGTAAAATGTGCTACTATAAGTCTGGAAGGTATTATCTTAGCAGAATGGCTCATCTTCACACCTCTTAGAGTCACCCCTGCTGTGGTGTTCATGGAGCAGATTTCATAAATGTATTTCTTCCTAACACAATCCACGGGCATCAGAGGGAATCTTGTTTGACCAAGAATATTATCTCACTCCTAGCCAGATATTGATGTGAATTCATTTTTTCTAACCACAAGTGATCTGGATGCTGATTTCTCTCTTATCTTTGTTGATGTCATGTATTTATGGATCACTGTCAACAGCTCTTAAAACAAGCATTTCTCTCTTTGTGCACAAGGGGTTGCTGTTACCACACATTACAACTCAGACACTCCACTGTTTCGCAGTGAAAAGAGAGTGTTTTCCAGACTGGTGTATCCAATATGATGAATGTCTGTTCAGAGCAGAAACAGCAATTATGAAAAAATGAGATGACCACGGTATTACATGTTTCCTTAACTCTTGATCATTCAAACATGTTTTCTTCTTCTTCTTCTGCTGCTGCTGTCTGTTGACTGCCCACTTCATGAGGGCCATTAATTCGAATAGCAATAATCTTAGTGTTGCCACCTCTTCAGCAGCACCTCTAGACACCAAGAGGTGTTAACTGTTTATCTACATAAACTCCCCCTGCTGTCTGGCAGTGTGGTTGTGATGCTGCATGTCAATATCACACTTAAGCTGTTGCTATAATTATCGTTTCAATCAGTGACTGAGATGAGGACCACAGTCCTGGTTACCTAACTTCAAGTCATTCTCTGTCCATTTTAAATGAATAATTGAATGAATCACATAATTAATGAACTCCTGATTTCGATCTTGCTCTCTCTTGAATAGTTTGACCAAGAAAATTATATTTCAGTTGGCATGACTATCTCTATCATCATCATGGTCAGCACTGTGTGTCATTAAATTGTGTTAGTTACCACCTTCATAGCTTGTCAGAGCCTAACTTTCCTTTTTTCCTTTCAGCAAACTTTGGATGGCAAACAAATAAGTTAAAATAAGATAAAAGTCTAATTTTAAGGGCTAGTGTGAGAGCTCACCCTTCATCTGAGAATGTGACAAATTTAATGAATTTCTGTTAACAAGATAAATTCATTTTTATAATTCAGGGAGCTCCTTGTTGAGAAAGGTAAATATAGCTGAATTTACATTTTATCACAATTGCATAGACCTAAACATTAAATTCACATACAACATGACATAAGGCATTAACAATTAATACATTCAATCAGTAATACATTTAATTAATTAAATAATGAATTTGAATTCACAGCTTATAGGCTATGTGTGTGCTTAAAGACGCCTACACACCCCTGAGAAACAGAGAAAGAGAGAGAGAGAGAGAGAGAGATGGAGAAAAAGAGTGGGGGGAGAGAGAGAGAGAGAAAGAGAGGAGATACAGGGAGAAAAGGGGGGAAAGAGAGAGAGAGAGATGGAGAAAAAGAGGGGGAGAGGGAGAGAGAAAGAAAGAAAGAGAGAAGATACATGGAGAAAAAGGGGAGGGAGAAAGAGAGAGATGGAGAAAAAGAGGGGGAGAGGGAGAGAGAAGGGAGAAGAGAGAGAGAGAGAGAGAGAGAGAGATGGAGAAAAAGAGGGGGAGAGGGAGAGAGAAGGGAAAAGAGAGAGAGAGAGAGAGATAGGAGAGACATGGAGAAAAAGAGGAGAGGGAGAGAGAAGGGAGAAAGAGAGAGATGGAGAAAAACAAGGGGAGAGAGAGACTGCATGGAGTGGAGGATTGTGCATCAGTCTATTGGCGCTCAAATGGGTTATTGCGCACACAGCAGGCTAAACTAGCAGCGGCTCCAACTACGAACCAAGTGTGAAGGCGTCCTATTTCTGAGCGTCAGACGGAGATCAGGGGTCTGGACCGCTGCGGAAACTTGCCTCTATTTGATTTTCTCCTCTAGCCTAAGTGATGCTCAGTATGCGGATCGACTCTGAGGCTGCATGAACTGCGAATTTTCACATCTGAGGGCAGTTTAATGTGCTCTTCATCCATTTATTACAGAGGATTACTCCTTCTCTCTCTGGCGATGGGTAAGTCATTATGATCCTCAAAATTTAGGGACACAGTTTCTCCCTCTTGAGGCTTTTGAGTCGAAACGACAGCTATCATCATTTTTTACTGACATATGTTCATTATTTTATTGTATTTCTTACACCTACATAACTGATATTTATAATAATAATAATAATAATAATAATAATAATAATAATAATAATAATAACCACAACTTAATTTGTATAGCACTTTTCAAAACAATAGTTACAAACAGCAAACACAGATCATTGGAACACTTAAAGCTTATATAAAATGTAGAATTTAAAAAAAGCAAAACAAACAAATAAACAAAACCACTCAAAATGCAAGCACAATCAATATAAGCAATAAGCTAACAGCAGACTATGGATTGAGAACAGGAAAAAGTCTGTACAAATGTGTTTTAAGAAGGAACCTGAAGGGTTGAAACTGAGGTGGTGAGTCTTAGGTCCTCTGGTCAGACGTTCCTTGACAGCCAAGGCTCTGTCACCTGTAGTCACCAACCTTGATCAAGGAACAGCCAAGAGATCCTTGTCAGTAGGACCTCAGACTGTGATTTGGTTCATAAGGGATGAAGAGTTCAGAGATGTTTTTTAGAGCAAGACCCTGTTTAGCCTTGAACGTGATTAGTAAACATTTTCAAAATGATTCTAAAATTAACAGGTAGCCAGTGAAGAGAGGCCAGGGTAGGGGTGATGTGATCACATTTCCTTGAATTAGTTAAAATACTCGCTGCTGCATTCATCAGCTGTGGACAGGAAAGAGAACTATGGCTCAAGCAAGAGTAACATGGAATTACAGTAGTCCAACTGTGACGAGATAAACGTGTGGATGACTTTCTCCAGGTCAGAAAAGGATGAAAAAGATCGTATTTTTCTGATATTTCTTAAATGAAGAAAGCAGGACTGTAGGCCTACTGTTTTCTTGGCTTGGGCATGAAAGCTAGGGTCAGAGTTAAAAAGCACACCAAGGTTTCCAGTAATAGTTTAACATGTATTGACAGACTGCCAAGTTTATGTGAATCAACTGAATAGTTTGGTGAGCCAAATACAAATCTCCGATTTGCTCTTTTTTTGGCATCTAGCAGAACGGACTTGGCAGAAATGCAATATAATATTCATAAATATGTTTTAATTAGTGTATAATCACCTGAAAATAAGAATTGTTATGTCTTCATTATGAATGAGCCCTTTATATCTACATAGGGAGCATGGAGCCTGTCATGTTGCACCGCCATGTTTCTACAGTAGCCCAGAATAGACAAACCAAAAACTGAGAGGGCACAGACACTAGAGAGGGCCTTTCATGTTTAACAAGTTTTGCAGCCACTGTAGATTCTCCTACACACTTGGAAGGGGAGAGTGAGGAGCATTCAGTTGGTTGCAATCTGCAACCTCACCGCTAGATGCCACTAAATCTTACTCACTGCACCTTTAAAAGTAGCTACCATCAGACTCTGTTATCAATTCTTCATGAGGCAAGTCTGGTGTCTCACTCATCAGATAAGCTGCTCCTCACTACATGATCTAGTGTTTGAAAAATGAAGTTCTCACCTTTACTTATTTAAACTATCTTTGAACACACATCTCTACAACCAGTCATCCTTTTGATTGCCTCTGCCCCACTCTACCCCCAACAGGTTCTGTGATGTTGGACTGGAGGTTATCATGTCTTCTTCTGCAGGCAGCTGTTTTGCTGCTGCTCAGCAAGGGGGAGAGGATGTGCCCTGCAAGTTGTCGCTGTGAAGGAAAGATTGTTTATTGCGAATCTGGCATCTTCCATGACATCCCAGAAAACATCACCACAGGATGCCAAGGTCTGTCTCTGCGTTATAATAACCTATTGGTTTTGTTGCCATACCAGTTTGCTCATCTCAATCAGCTTATCTGGCTTTATTTGGACCACAACTCCATCACTGCTATAGATGCTCTAGCCTTCCATGGTGTGCGCAGGCTCAAAGAACTGATCCTCAGCTCCAACAAAATAACCCATCTGCACAATAACACATTCAGCGCCATCCCAAACCTGCGAAATCTGGACTTATCCTATAATCAGCTGCAGTCTCTGCAGCCGGGACATTTTTATGGTCTGCGTAAGCTACAAAACCTCCACCTTCGATCTAATGGACTCAAACAGATCCTTGTTCGTACCTTTCTGGAATGCCGCAGCCTGGAGTTTCTAGACTTGGGTTATAATCGCTTGCGGAGCCTCACCCGCACAACATTCTTAGGACTGTTCAAGTTGAAAGAGCTTCATTTAGAGCACAATCAATTTTCAAGGATTAATTTCTTCATTTTCCCACGCCTTACCAACCTCCAGGCTCTTTATTTGCAATGGAACCGCATACGATCCATCAATCAAGGGGTGCCCTGGACCTGGCACAAACTACAGAGATTGGACCTTTCAGGGAATGAAATCCAAATGTTGGACCCAGCTGTTTTCCAGTGTATGCCAAATTTACAAATACTCAACCTTGAATCGAACAAACTCAGTAGTGTGCCTGTGGAAGCTGTGGCAGCCTGGACATCGCTGACAACCATCAGCCTGGCTGGTAACGCCTGGGACTGTAGCCCTAGCATCTGCCCACTCATGGGATGGCTCCAAACCATCAGAGACTCCAAAGACATCAGCATGATATGCAGCAGTCCCAAGTCTGTGCAGGGCGAAAGGGTTGTGGACATAGTGAGGAACCAATCAACATGTGTGTTCTCAACCATTGCTCCCATTATTCTGACTACAACCCCAGTTGTGAACATCACAACTCACCCCTCTCCCCCTGGTGTTACAGAGCTGGCTCGCACTGAGTCACCTGTACAGAGATTAACTGCCTCACCTGTTCGCCCCAGTGGGACAGACAGAAAGACAACAGAGTTCACAACCCCAAGCTCCACATCACCCATCTCCCTTGAACCCCCTACATCGTTTATCCCAGAGCTACCGTTTGAACATATGGCTTTCCATAAAATCATTGCAGGCAGTGTAGCCCTGTTTCTGTCAGTGTCATTGATCCTCCTCGTTATTTATGTCTCCTGGAGACGTTACCCCAACACCATGAGGCAGCTGCAGCAGCACTCAGTCAACCATAAGCGCAGGAAAAAAGCCCGGAAGCAGGAGCAGGACTTAAACTCTCAATTGCAAGAATACTATCTGAGCTACCACTCGAACTCAGAGACAATGGACTCTCTGGTGAATGAGACAAGGCCGTGCACATGCACCATATCAGGGTCCATAGAATGTGAGGTCTGAGTTGCCCACTCCACCTTAAGAGTAAAGTGTTATTGCTAAGCAGAAGTAAACGTTTTTTCCACGAGATTAAATGGTTTTATCTCTAATATGAGATGATAGATTCTGCAGCACTGCAGGAAATACTTGGGGGCATAGTACAATATAATTATGTGCACAGAAAAGAAGACTGGAATGGAGAGATATATTTGGAGAGACCTAATTATCACACTGACTGACATGAGAACGGTGGCAGGGTCAGCCAGGTTAGCTGTGTATGATCCAACGAAATGAGTGGACCTCTGCTACAGTAGTGCTCTTCAGAGAGAGAGTGACCTTATTCTTAGTTTAACTATATTGATCTGATAAGACATATGAACCAACCAAGCCACTTTTTATTTGCTAGTTTTGATTTTTTTTTTATTATGTAGCTTGTAAAGCATTTAGGGTGTATGTGAGCATTGTTGAGCATATGCTTGTGTACATATATGTATGAATGTGTGTGTGTGTCATATGTGTGAGTTGATGATTTCATTTACTGGCTTCTGGTTGGAAGAGTTACAGTGTTGCACCTTATTCCCACAGATGCTATTTGTGCAGTTATACTACTAGTGCAGCAATTAGAGGTAGCACTTCCACAGAAAATGGGGGGAATAATCATATAGAGAGCATCCTGTTCTGAGATATTTTGCATGATTTCATTTTCCTTACTTATGATGCTTCTCTCTTTTATCAAATTATCAGTTCTAATTGACGATTAAGTTGCATTTCAGTTCGCTGTGGCTCAAGCTGCACCAGCTAACGATATTTAAAACTCACAGTTCCAATCTCAGGACTGATATTTTTTGAGCTGTAAAAAACGGTCAGGTCCGATGGAGGCTTTGATGTGTCGAAGTAACCATGTTGATTTTCATAACGAATTTTGTATTGATTATTCCTATCATTATGATTATGCATTGTTTGTGTAAAGACATAACAATATGGGTACTAGGCATTCTATGTGATAATGACTGTATAATTAAAAGAAACACTGACAGTTGATGAAAAATTGTGTGCTGATCAGAGTTTCGATGTGTTATCTGGCACAACGTGGAGAAACAAAATCTCCTCTCAAAATCCATGCATTCAGTGTGCAGTCTTATACATTTCAATAGATCTGCTGCTGTACGCGAAGGGAACTGACATACTTTCCATCATGTGTCTTATTTTCTGGCTGTCTTCTATCCTCTCATGACGCTATGGTATTAACAACTGTATTAATTGTATCTGGGTTACATACCTCAAACTCAGGGTGGGGTCTATGTCAGTCCCTGGGACATTACTGAGCCAGAAATGAACTGTTCTGTACTCTCAGTTTATCTCATAAACAGGTTTGCTTTTAGTCTAAGTGGAGCCCAAGTAGGCAATGCCATTCTTTGCTCGTCTGTGAGACAAAAAGACATTCCAATCCCTCAAACCAAAAACAGATTAAGAATCTTTGGTTTATGTAACCACCTTTGTCAGTTTGGAAATATTGCTGCTGCTGTGTGCTGCGAAAGGAAAGCAAGAATAGAGGCAGGCTACTGAGGGACAGTGGGTGTTACGGGTCAAGGCAGTTATTCTATTAAGACGATATCACCCATCTTGGTCTGTCTTCTTCACATCCTCTCGTTCCTCCCCTCCCTTCCTCCATCATTTTTTTTCTCTTTTTTTTTCCATCTGCTTGCTCACTCTTAGGAGAGAAAATTAACCTGCACCAGAGGACATACAGTATGTGCATGTGTTAACCCAGGCAGGATTAGGTAGCGCTGGTGCTAGCATGTAAGAGGTGTCTTTTCCTGTGTGAGACTCGACTGAAAACAATAATCCGCTGCTTACTACAATACAGTCCCTCCCCCACCAGACCTTTATATCACAGCTGTTAGTTGTTTTATCAGGCCTGTTGTAAATAGACATTTGATTCCTTTTCCAGTTAACAGTCATTAGCATGTTCACACATCGCATATGTAAAGTATGTATAAAGTTTCTGACCGGTCAAAGGTTGTTTTGATAAGGATTTATGATTCTCCATAATTCACTTTCTAAACATGACTCAGGGTTTCTTTAGCCTCCAGGCAGGCATGGAAGCACGCTGCCATCAGAATTTATATCCATGTATTTAGTTTCCAGCACTTGCATACATGATGAATTTCTTTCGAGGGCCGATGGGAAAATCAGCGAGGCCATACAAAAAAAATGTAATATGAACAGGAGAAATGATTTGTTGATCTAATTTTGGCAGATATTGTAATTAGTGTTTGATTTGTCATATTGTGACTGATGAAAAGCTATTCCCCGTGTTTTCAAATCTTTTGGTGTTGTGTAGCTAATAAAAATACTGATTAGAGAGCTGTGGTCTGCATCTTGCAGATCATTATCGGGGATATTTGTTTGGATGAAAAATTGTGGGCGAGCATAGTATTGACTTATAACAATGCACACACAAATAGAAGCATATTCCACCAGAAAAATATGAAGGAAAAAAAAAACATACACAGCCTATACGCTCAAAGACTCCTGAAATGAAAACTATCTTATTGAGCTAATCGAGGTACCATGCACCAGAAGGTTCTCCAAGCAGATGAGCGAGGTCAAAAATAGAATTGCTAAAATCATGCCTGGAAATATCCAGAAATATGATATTTTTCTCTGTGCTTCCTGTAAACACTGACTGTGAAGGGTAACTTGCTCAACCCTCACTGGCAGGCATGAAATTTTGAATTACAACTCTCATTGGGGATCTTTTCAAATTTAACATGTGTGCAACATTCTGCTCATCCTTGCCAAAGGTTATACCAGTGATTTTTAAAGGTAAGCACATTAAACCCAAACAGCAGTCTTCATATTTCATCACTACTGCTTTGGGTTTTATTGTCAATACATCAAATGTGTGTTTTCTTTTTATCTGGCGGCCTGATTTCCACTTATGAGCTAAAAAAAAACAGTAGTTTGACATTTAGGGAAGTACACTTATCTGCTTTCTTGCTGAGCGTTAGATGACGAGATCGATGCCGCTTCAATGTTTGTATGGTAAATATAAGGCCACAGCCAGTAGCTAGTTAGCTTAGCTTAGCATAAAGACTGGACAACAAGGCAAACAGCTAGCCTGACTCTGTCCTAAGGTAACACCCACCCACCACCTCTAAAGCTCACTAATTAAAACATTATATGATTTGTTTAATCTGTACAGAAATATGTTCAATAGTGTAAAAAGATAAGTTGCAGTTTTGTGGGAGGTTATGTGTCAAACTATTTCTCAGTAAATGCTCACTGCTTTCTTGAGCATACTTCATCATTGCACCCCCTATTGCTCTTGTACTTACCAGCCTACCATCCACTGGAAGGGATTTCTTCAAGGATGATTGAGCCAGAGAAGTCCTAAATTGGACAAAATGAGCTCACTAGACAGAAAAGAGTCCCCATTTCTTTCTCTCTTTCTCTCTTTCTTTCTTTCTTTCTTTCTTTCTTTCTTTCTTTCTTTCTTTCTTTCTCTCTTTCTTTCATCTAGTGGCACCACATTGACTCTTATGTGAATTTAAGGATTCAAACATGTACTACCTTTAAGCTACCTAGTCAAAATAATGAGTTCCAGAGTGCTAAATTCAAATGATTAATGTCAGCTGAAAATAGAGTCAGTGAAGTATGAAAGTATTCAAAGACAGTGTTGTCACAGTTTGGGAGAAAAAGTTTTCCTGTCTCCTGTGCTCCAAAACAGTTTTTCTTTGTTACTCCATCTTTTGTGCACCGTATGTCACCTGTAAAATTCATTTGAATACTAATGCTTTACAGCTTTTGTTGTATGTCCCAGTTGACCCTCAGAGGAGGAAAGGTTTTGCTAATTTCTTCCTTATTGTTCGTGTCAAAGTGGTGTCGGTCAGAGAGACTTTTCAGCAAATGCCATTGTTCTAACAGGATGACATTAGAGTGTCACCACAAAGAATGTTGAAAGAAGATGATTTTGTGCCATAAAATATTCTCTCACTTTCATCTTTCCAATTCATTACTCACTTGAAACTAAAACAGTATGCTTAATGAGAAAGCAAGAATTGACATTTTCTCTGCAAGAAGTGGGAGGTAGACATTGCTGTCAGCAAACAAATATATTCATTGTGTCTGGTCAGTCTGTGTATCATCTTTATGTCAGTGATTTGAGTTCCTGTAATGATTCCAGTATTTGTTAAGTTTGTCACAATAAAATATCCGTCTGTTAAGACCCTTTCTGTAATGCTGTATGACATTATAAGAACCAGAGCTGGAAGGCTGTTTCAAACATCCAGTATAACACACTGTATTCCATTTTATGAGTTACTTTCTCATCCTTGATAAGTGATCCTAGAGCAGCTTGGGTTTACTTAACATCAGGAAATCATTGGCAGCAAAAACCCAGTTAACAGCTTGACCTTTAGAGCTGAAATTGTATTTCCTTGTGACAAAGTGTCTGTTGTGCATTTAGAGCTTTAAGTAACATTTCATATCTTGTAGCCACAGTTCGATTTAGTTTACTTGTATCAAACACATGCTGTACATGCAGACTACATGATGTAATCGTAATACAGTGCTTTCTTTTGAGAGGTTACCTCATTGTTTCATTCTTTCTTTGATTTATTTCCCCTGATTCTTCAACGGCTCTGCTTCCTACACCTGGGAAATCAACCAAAAGCCAACAACAATTAAATGTATAAGATTTATAAGCAGTGCACCTAGTCATATTGTTGTTTCCCAAGTAATAAAACATCACTATGGTACCTATAATAAAGACAACGTGGCAGTGTCCACAGAGGATCCACTTTAGAGGTAAAAAAGGAAAATCATTCAGTTGTGCGAAAAAGAAATTTCCTCTCTGCGGTAACCTCGCACACATACACAGTACCCAGAACCCAAACTCTGCTTCAAAAGACAATCTTGAGGTTTGACAGCTGTCTGTGTGACCGGCAGATAAGCTGACTTGACAAAACTGGAGCAAAAACATAACAATCATAAATAAAATATGTCGAAAAGGTACACATCCTGTCCAGATCCTTTCCTATTGCCATTGCTGTAAAACACGCAATCCAAATGTTTTTATTCCGACATACTGCATGTAACAACAGAACCACAGACACTGCCATTGTAAATGACTGTAAAATATTGCTCTTATTAAGTTTTTTTCTGCGTAGGGACTCCTTTTGACAGAAGTCCCTCAGGCTCATTGCTGTGAGTGTCTCTTCTACTGCATGAATGATGGCGGCATTAGAGCAGCAGAGGACTACAGGGCCATGGTGCTACGAAACATCCTAATAAAGATAAAAGTACCAAACCCATGGTTATTACTACAGAGACTCCGCAGTGAAGGTTGTTAAAGGGCAGGAAAAAAAACAAATTACACAGGAATGAATGGGTGGGGGATTGCTGTTGGATTACTCAGGTTTGACTGCCTTTAACAACTTGAACCTTATGGCAGCTGGGATTTCCCCTACAGGCCTCCCTCTGATTCCTGTGCAGCAGATTCTTCTTCAGTTGTTTATAAAGTGGTGTTAAGTAATCTGTGACAGCCATCGACTTCTGTTGGCAACCACAGAACTGTGACAATATGAGCATCAGTCAGGCACAGCCGGCATTGTGGCATAAGTAATAAAACCACATTTTCAGCAGAGGTTGTTTGCTAATTAGAGCAAATATCCATCACAATGGAAGGTAAAGTCATTATAATGCTTTCTTATCATTTGACATATTGTTGGCTTGAGAATGAAACCTGTTTTTTTAAGTATACAAAATTGCACCTAATTTAAGTATACTTAGTGTACTTTCATGTGTATTACTGCACTCAAAGTGTGCTGCTGTCTACTAACAATATACTTAATGCATTCATGATGTATAATTAGTGCAATTAAAAATATACTGAAATAACCTAATGTGCACTTGACTGTTATGTTGAGACAAGTTGTTATGAAGTATGCTTACATCTTTTTGTTCTGATGCTGCCTGTACTGTGTAAAGACTTAGAATACATTTTCTTCCACTTTTAGGATGACTACAAATACACATTTAATAAATATTTTAATAAATATATTTGTACTGTACTATAATTCAGTTATGTAGAAAATACATAGAAATGTAACCTGAGCAACTTTAAAAATAGATTGAAATGGATTTCAAGTGCATCTACATTGAGTACCAAAAGGTGTATTCAAATATACTTAATTATGATTTAATGCTGTCTCAAAATAGCACTTAAGTGTAGTGCAGTATATTTTAAATTGCACTGATCACATTTAGTTACATTAAGTACAATGTTATAGTCAAAAATAGCACAAAGTAAGTACAGAAATCGTACTACTCTTTTTGATAACAATCTTTTATAGATACTTAGGATATTTTAATAACACAACTGAAAATGTTTTTTGAGTAGATTTAAGTTTTATTTCCAGTATGTGTAAAGTAAGTACGACAAATTTAAAAACATTTAAAAACACTTACTTCTTAATGGTGTCTCAGTCGATCACAGCCAAGTATACTCTTGTATACCTTAAGTAGTTTTAAATACATAGCATTAATAAACTAAGCAATGGCACATTTTAAGTATAAAAATCACAACATATTTTTGAATACAAACAGTTCAATTGGCCACTTCTCACAGACTTCACCCAAAGAAGATACTGGAGCACGTGATTCACTTTAGCAATTTATTAAGGTGCAAACGACAATGTTTCGACATGCACTGCATCTTCATCAGGGTCATAGTTTTTGACTCTGATGGAGACGCAGTGTGCTTCGAAACGTTAGTTGTTGTTAATCCATTGAACTGTTTGTTACAATTTGTCCTTTTCTGTGAGCACTGTCCACTGCCTGTGGAGTGGCTGAAGCACAAGAGATTCCTTCAACTTTATTTTTCAATACAATCTGGTTGTATGTAATCTCTTTTGGTATGATTAGACTATGTCAATAAAATATTTGAAAATGTAATTTATGCTAATTAAAAGTATATTTCAAGTATGTCTAAAGTGAAACAAAGTGTTTTTTCATACATTTACATAACTTTGTTTCAATTATTAAATCATAGGACGAAACAAAATACTTCTATCGACATGAAATAACATTCACAGTTGTATTATTCTCAAGTCTAACATGTGTGATTGAATGTGGAGCAGTGTCAGTGTGTCTGTCTAATAAACTACATACACTCATTATCCTTCCACTTCACTTGCAATCAAAGTAATTCTCTAACAGTCTATGAGCTTTAGCCAAACAAGTGACCCTATTAATGTCCATGAGAACTTTCTGACTCCTTGAATACTTTATTCCACTGAGATAGTCTATGCAAGCTTTTTGGTGCATCTCTAATCTCATGAAGAGCAAAGTGCTCCTTCTGTAAGTACCACAGAAACACCAGGGACAAACTCCTGGGGCAGCACCTCTCAGTCTCTTCCTATCAGTGATAATGTGTAAGCCAACATCTGCTATATTAAGAACTTCCTCCTCAGCTCAACTCAGTAAAGTGTTCAGTTAATGTGTACACTAATCATTGAACAGACTTTAATCACTCCACAACAAACTGATATACACTGTAACATGCCATTGGCTGAGTTCTAGTACAACTTAGTAATGTGCTTTTGGTGTTTCTTTCTTTCTTTCTTCCTCTCTTTGTGTATCGCACCAATGAATAAATCAATCTGCAATAAGCATTCCTATAAAGCTGGATTGCTTTAGCAGTCAGAACTCCATCCTCGACTGCTGAAGAGATGAAATAAGAATTACAGGGTGATGGAAGCTTTTGCTCCAGTACAGACAACAGACGTCTTTAGTGGTACTGATCAAATGTATTGCACATTTTAGGCTATGGGATAGTAAAAATCTCACTTGTTGACAAATCATTTGAGTTGACAAACAGTGCAATCTCATATTTATACGATTGAAGTCCTTTAGGTGTGACGGTCCACAGACTTCCAATCATCATTAATCACAACAATTGTTGTTACAGACCCGCCTCCCCACAGCTGAAATAAATTGCCAGTTCTTGTTGTTTTTAGGCTTTCTCTGTAGGAGTGGGACGTGCTTCAAATATCTATCTTTTTAAAAGCTACATATGAAGATGGGCATTTTATTGAGAGTGTCTGCTGTGGTTTGATAACAGTGATTATTTTCTGTATGTTTCAAAACATCAAGCCACAAAGAAGAATGCTGCTCGTACTATATGTCATCCACAGATTATTTTCCCCACAATTCAAGGCTTTATTCTCATCCGATTCAGTAACACACTAATCAGTTGGAGTAACGATTGCTCTGTATTTCCACAGTCTAATCTATAACTCACATTCATTTATGAATAAGGGCTTGACTATAAAATGCATTTGGTATTGTGCTTCCCCAACACAGAAGTAAGCTTCTGCAGATCATCATGAGTGCAGTGATTACTGCGGCTAGAAATAGTGAATTAATTAATTAGCGGCTAGCTGATGAGAATTTCTTTTTGTTGGCTTCAGTGCTCTGATTGCTCTTGAAATAATACCATTCATTACAGTTAGATATCTATTTAATAATTTTATTTGGGTACAATTAGCATGACTTCTATTTTAATATCTTATGCAACATGTAAATATTTCTATTAAAATACACAGTAATATTCATGCACTCTATCCTTAATGTGGTCATCTCTATAATATGATAATTCATGAAGTCATGTGCAATGAGTGTTGTCATAGCATATTGCTTTTCCTGTTTGGACAAAATGAAAAAGACATTTTAATATTTTAAACAGATTTTATTTATTTATTGGTGCTTCTCTCTGTTTGTAAGTTTTAATCTATGAATGCGTGCATCAAAAATGCAAGTGTGCATGCCAGCCTGAAACACTAATGCAACACCAGTAAAAGATTTTTATTTGGGCCTTGTGGTCCTGGATGAAATGTGCATGTTTGACATGTCTGTGGCAGTAAAGTCTGTAGGACAATTTTGTTGTTGCCAGGAGTTGTAGAAAATTTCACAGTAACTTGTTAACATGCTGTTATCTGCACGTGACATCTAGGATGTGCGTTTGAATTGCAAAACCAGCATACAAGAAAATAAAACATGCTCAAGTGATACATTCATATATTAGCAACTGCACTGATTTACATATTTATAGCAGTATAAAATCCCCGTTGGTTATAAGGCATAAGCAATTCCCACAAAAAGACCAAATCCACAAATGCATTAGGCCGTCTCTTAATTTTTTTCGACTTCCCTACCGAGATGTATATTTAATAAAAAAGTCACAAATACTTTCCTTTTTAATAAAAGCAAAGTCATTTCCTAAAACAGCACTACAGTTTTCATGAAACATTTCTTAAACAAGAGTACAGAGTGCTGGGAACTATTTTCCACTGCAGATTTGTTGCTCTAGTGAGTATTTCTGGCTGCTAGACGGTCTTATTGACTCAAAATAATCAAAGTAAATGAAGGAACCCATTGCAACAGTATGACTCATTGATATGTTTTTGGACTATGAACAATAGAGGTCAATGGCACACAGGAATAATCTGTATCAAGATTTGATTACACAGACAATACTTATAAGTAGGATGCTGACAATAAAAAACAGAGAACATCAACACTTTTCCTTTAAACCTTTTTATACCTTGAATTTATGCAAAGCTCAATATTTATATAAAAAATAAAGCTTGACTGAAACATCAGTTTTCATACTTAATGATTTAAATATGGAAAATGGCACAAAATGAATTATTTCCACAAATTCTGAAATTGTGCTTAACAGACTGTTTACTTCATCATAATATATCCATATTAGTAGAGCCTAAGCAAAGATTTATCATTAAGATAGTCCATGTAATACTATGCACATTCAAACAATTCAACTCGACAACTCTGTACATCTATAACCTTATCAAATCCTCTCTGCTTGTTTGCACGGTGAGTCATTAAAACACTCATTAAACATCTTGATGAAGACTGACCTGTGGAACTGCTCAAGCATACAATACCTTATCACACTTCCACCCTCTGGATATTGAACTTCTTTACAGCAACATTTCACCTGGAACATAACAAATGAGACCATATGTTCTCCTCTATTCATCTTGACTCATGACCAAATCTAAGATACACAAAGCATTTTAAAATAACATGTCTGGCCACGAGAGTATTAGTCTGAAGTGGCCTGATGGTGACAACTGAGATATGGAGCAGTAAAAAATCTATGAGAAGTGGACTTCCTGAAATATATTTTCTATTTTCAGGTTTTCATGTAACAAGAAGACGTAGATGTATAAATGCATGCGCTATTTTGGGAAAGACGGCTGTTTTCCCTTTGCTGTGTTTCATGAGAGTTTTTCTGCGACTGCAGTTCATCTTTAGATATCATGGTGCTATTTTTTTGATTGTATGAGGAGTTTAGAGAACACACATTGAGCATTCATTTGCAAACTAACACACAGTTATGTTGTTTGTGTCATCTATTTTCAAAGCCTGCACTGTTGTTCCTGACAATTTTTCTGAAAAATGGAGAAAAACTGCACAGACTGTCTGGTCTTGCCCACCTAATCCTTATTGAACTGTGTGATTTCCGGACATCTGTGTGTCTTAAGTGGAGTAAAGGATGAGCCTCTGTAGCTAGAGTTCACAGTTCAGTAAAATCACAAATGAAAAGCATAGAGTATTTCTGTCAAAACTCTTTTTTCTTTCAAGTTCAAATGGGCAGCTCAATTCAGAGCGAGCAATCTGCCCACACCACACATTCATCTGAATAGATGTGTGGGTGTGTGTGAGGGGTGGGGGAAGACGACAACAGGGAGAGAGAGAGAGAGAGAGAGGGAGAGAGAGAGTTTTAGTCCTTCAGAGTATTATGTGAGGTCATTCTCTAATGTCTTCTGGCCTGTCCTTGCTTCCTAATGGGCTAGTTTATGGTTTGTACTTTGATTTAAAGTTAAAGTCAAAATTAGGTTTAGTTTAAGGTTTAGGTTAATAACAAGTTAAAGCTGCTCTAATCAAAATGTTAATATCAACAATGGATCAAATGACTGTGTGTAATGTGAAAGGTGTTGCTCATAATGAGAAACCCACAGAGAGTTATTATCTAACGCTGCAGTCTTTCTGCTGTCAATGTTTTGGTTTTACAGCCGGCAATTTTACAGTTCTGTTTCACCGCTCACTGCTCTCATCATGCTACGCCACCTGCCCAGCATCAAACAGCTTACAGACAAAGTTATGGGGACTGCCCATTGGTCTGAAGGCCCATTATTCCAAAACCCCAATAGTTTGAAAAATGTCCCGTTGGACCAAAAGCCCATTAGTCCGACGGCCCGTTATCCTGGAAACAAACGCCCATTGCTCTGAAGGCCCATTGCTCTGAAAATACACACTCTGGAGTTGTTGGAGTTCAGTGACTGCCGGCCCTTTCCATGCATTATTTATGGTTAGGCGTTCTGATTAGGCTACCTCTTTCGTCTTTTGTGTTAGGGTTAGGGTTAGTATGCACTAAATGCAGTAAAAAGCAAGCATTTTGTAAACAATATCTTCATCTTTGCACATCAGAATACACTAAGATATTAAATGTAAAAAAAACTCCAGTGTGTATTTTGGCCTTCAAAACAGCGGGCTTTTGTTTTTGGGATAACGGGCCATCAGACTAATGGGCTTTCATTCTGACGGCAAATTTTTCAAACTATTGGGATTTTGAAATAATAGGCCATTGGACCAATTGCATGTCACCAAAGTTAGCGGCTAGCTGGTGAACCAAGCAAAGGATTTAGCCACTAAAGAGCCAGATATCTTCCAAGAGTTGGTGGTGACCAAAACAGGGCTAAAGGGAGAGGGGATGTTGGACTTAGATTTGCCAGGAGGACACAAACACAACTTCAGGTGAATGATAATGTTGTTCCGTGTCTGCAGATTTAAGCTTATGTTGGAAGGAATATTTTAACATTTTGGGAAGTATATTTATGAGAGTTAGATGAAAAGGTCAATGCCACTCTCATGTCTGTATAATTTGCTAGACTAAAGCCAGCGGCCAGTTAGTCTAGCTTAGCATAAAGGCTAGAAACAGAGTGAAATAGCTAGCCTGGCTCTGACTAAAGGAAACAAAATCCACCTACCAGCACTGCTGAAGCTCACTAATTAACACATTATATCTTGTTTGTGTAAAAAAACTAAATGTAAAAACGACAAGTTGTGGTTTTACGAGAAGTTGTGTGTCAGACTATTTATTGGTTGGGCACAGTAACTTCCTGGAGTCACATTATCACCATGAGGTTTCCATCTGAGACTCTAGCAGGCCAGTGCACCTGGTCAAGAAAAAATCCCACACATAACCCTCCATAAAACCACAAATGATCATTTTTACACTTTGAAAGAGAATAAGCATCTTTCCCAAAATGTAGAACTATTTCTTTAGGGCCCAGGTTTACATTTTAAAGTTATAGCTATGATTAGTTTTACCTCAGGGCTAAGTTTCAACACGTGTTAAAGATGGTTAAGTTGGAGATCAGCAGTCAGGGAATGACAAAAGTGGATGGCGTGTTCTCACAAAGTGCCTGTGTAATTGCTTTTTGAGAGTGTCATGCTTTTTATTACTGCTCTGCATTGACCAAGCTCACCAATTTGCAGTTCTGACAGAGACAAATAGCATCAAAAGAATGCAAATTCTTCTCTACAAACTGTTGGTGTCTTGATGAAAATTGCCGTTACTCTGTGAATTATTATGTTGCTTTCAAGCATAGCCAAGCATGTATGAGAACCCATTCAACTGAGTATCAATTCTGCAGAAATAATTTCCTTTCCAAATGAATATTTGCTTCTTTTCATTGACTGAGGATACAACAGACAATAAAGCATAACATCATGCTCATTTTCATCACCAGTCTTTTGCCATAACACATCAGGCTGTTTTTCCAAGAATATTTCTATTAATTTGTAATTCTAAAAAAAAGAGAAGTCGGAATTAAATTACATCATTATATCACAATTCCCCAATGAGTGTGGGAAATATCAGCTATCGTAGCAGAGAGGGGGAGAGAGATCTGAAGTTCTTTATCAGAGAATACAGTTTCCATCCCACTCCTGCAAGCGAGGCTTAGGGGACCGTACTCCATGGACTCTCTCTGTGTGCCAGACTTCACTGGGTTTAGCACAAGAAGCACAACTTATTGGATTATGGGGTCCAGCGTCTATGCTCATATTGCTGGAGGCTGTGTGTGTGTGTATGAGTAGGGATATGTGTGGGTTTTGTCCTGCTGTGTCCAGCATCATTCAAGCATACTTTCATGGTAGATGGGCCCTTTCCTTAGTGGGTTACTTGCTGAGATAAAGAATCGCAGAGGCTGGTAGGAATCCCTGCACTTGCCTCTTTATTATTTATTCTGCAGCACGGCACATGGAAAGCGTGCAGGGCAGGAGCTGCTCAAAATGTGCTCTGCTTGGAGACAGGGAATAATCCTACCGGTTTCACAAGACAAGACAACAGAATTCAAAGACGACTGGCAACACTTACGATGATGCTATTTCTGTACTCATTATTGCACGCTCTAACTAACACCACCCAGGCAGTAGAGTACATCATTATGATGGGCAGGACATCTGTGAATAATGACTGATTGTTGTAAAGGAGACAAAAAAATCAATTTCACTGTCAGAGTGGGCATTTAATTGCAGAGATCCAGGGGTTCATGAATAAACTGTGTGGTCCAGAGTGTGCTAGCTGTATTCCACTCACGTTGCTCTTTGAGGGTCTGAGTGACTGCCTCCCTCCGCCAGAAGCGTCATCCTTGTCCCAGTGGCGTTCCACCTTAAAAAGACGAATATATGTGCCTAACTGGCTGCCTGACATTGACACACCGTGACTCACGCTGTTGTGCTATTTCAGTATAGCTTCTGGCAAGCCCAGCCATGCTGTAGCCTCTCCCCTCCTTGCTTTGGTCATTTGTTTGCCTCCCCTGCTAGGCTGTTTACTTGTAATTTGGACATCTGTCAAGGTGGTTTGTTTGCTACCCTGTGGTGTGATTAGGCTACCTTTGCCAAATCTGGGAGGATAGATGGGGGATAGCACAAGTCTACAGCCAAGACAAGACAAAGCTGGAGTTTGGCCACCTCTCATCTACAAAGTTTAGTGAGATAATTAGGGAATCATTGGGTGAAATAAAGGGCGTGTGCAACAAGTTCAGCATATTCAGTTCAGTGATTACAAATGTGTTCATCATGCTTGTTCACACTCTCTTTCCTGCAGCGGTGGTCTTGTGCAGTGTCCCAGTACTGTCTGTTTGATCCCGCCTTGTCCTGTCACACAGTCTGTTCGGCACAGCGCTCTGGTGCCAGAACCTCCTCTTACACCAGGGGGAGGGAGCCGGGCAATTAACCACCTGCTGGTAAGGCAGCCGTACCCACAGCCTGACATACGCCCTGACATTTGCAGGATCACTCCTGAACACACTCACATACAGATTTATTGATGCGGTGTCACTCATGCACCCTGCATAAAGCTCAGGTACACGGCTTGCAAACCCACAGCATGAAACAAAAGAGAAGGGGGTTGTTCTGGTTCCAAATTTGCTTTCTGATCATGTTTCATACTGAGCGTTACTAATTTGCTCATCTCCTTAATGAACATTAATGGCAGGATCGCATTAACCCAGCACTTAAGTTTCCTAATGGCTAACTTCATGCTCTGCGCTCACATCACATTCTGTACGTTCTTACACAATCAATACTGAATAATTTCACCACCCCATCCAACTACATTGAAAATGTCTTTCTTTTCATTTTTGAATCATCAGCCACAGTGAGCTTTGGTACTTTAAAACAGATTATAGAAACCACAACAACCACTCATCTGGAGCTGTTGATCTGCAAATCAAAATTCTCCATTTTTGGTAAATCATTCATAGCTGACAGGGATTTATGACATTGTAGGCTGGTTCAAATGATTCAAACAATTAGTGATTCCAGTGATAAGTTTAATCATCTTATGAAAGCTTTATTTATAGCCTGAGCAGCTTTGTCATTCTTGGCACTGAGGCACAAATCAACATATGTCTGATTGTGCGCTGTCTGTCTGTGAGCAACAACAACATTGATGGGTGTGTCAGTAGGGTGTGTCAGGGAAGGATTGGGTGAAATTTAACAGACCAAAGTTACAGCATTGTTTAAGTGCCCTGAAGAAGTACTACATATAAAATGTTCAGTATTTTGAAAAAGTAATTTATCTACAACTACGGTCCAGCAAACAGAAAAACATTATTTTAGCACAGTTCAACACAGGAGGTAATAATTTACATTACTATGAAATAAATAAACCTGGCTGCTGATAGATATGTTGACCAGCATATGAACCAGTGCAGCAACATTGTTGTTGAACTCCTCAACATTGGCAGGTAATCATTAATCTCTAACCCCTGTCATCAGCGACTGTACACAAGCCTGTGATTAGACAACAAATACTGAGAGTAAGACTGACAAAACTCTTTTTCTGATTTCCGATTCTTACAATGAAACACATGTCCAACCTCCAAAAATGTTTTTCCAAAAATAAAACTTTTTATCTGATATTTAACGTTCCCAAGTTTACAGTAGGAGTGGCCAACAGATGTACTATGAACAGAGAGGGTGTGGCCACAGTTACTGCAGCTGAGTTTCACCTGAGAACAAAATAAGCAAGCTTGACCAGTACTGACACATTGCCAGGCCTTAAAGGACATACTTTTACTTTGGATTATTTCTTCACTTTCAGGTATGTTAGAGCTTTTATTTTTTCCCTTTATGCCTTTCAGTAGAACTCCATTGGATTTTCTTAGTGGTGTGTACTTAAGAAAGAAACAGTTTGTCTTGCTTCTGGTTGTTTTCCATTGATATTCACATTCAGTCTAGGCCTTAGCTGTTGTTAACAGAGGTAAAAACTTAAGAACAGACCAGGTAGTAAGAATAATTCTTCCAATACAAGGCACATGTTTTGTTGATTTAAGACAGCTTTATCATTAACGAGGCAGCTGACAGCCATAAAGCAGAGATGTTTTCACTTCCGTGAAATTAAATAAGTGAGACAAAATACAAGCTTTCAAATAAGCAAGAATGTCAGTGAAAACACATCCTCAGAGTAATTTCTTCACTTTCTTTTGCTTTAAGGGTTATAATGGAGCCTGTATTCATGAGTGAGAGGCTAAAGGTGGTTGTGCTGTTTCTGGTAACATTTCAGCTGAAGACAGGTGAGTCTCATGGTCTCTCTTTTAAACTCCAGACAGTATTTAAGTTTTCTTTTATACAACACTTCCAGTTAGGCATTAATATTCTGACCATGGATGGAAAGTACAGAGTATATATCCACAAACATAACAGGTGTTGATTTTTACCAGTATAAAGGAGTTGTTGATTCTATTTCCTGAGTTGTACCTGTCTGATCTTTGATTCATGTATAAATACTGGCCAGTCTGACATGCACTTAGCAGATGACCTGACAGATACCACTGGGTGAATTGCATTGCAGATGTTCAATGAACCATGTGCATCCTGCATAATGTGGGTGTCTTATAGGTACCCTGCATTCATACCTCTTTTAATACCTACTGCTGGTGCTAAGGGTCAAACTGTTGTTTGCATTTGTAAAGTAAGACTCTAAGAGACTTTATAGTCCCAGTGGAGAAATTAGTCTCAGGCCTCCATCCAAGTTGTCTATTTTAATATATGAACAACATAAAAACAGGGGTGAAATTAAATTAAATCAAATGCGCGCAGGCAGCCAAGCGGAAGTAAACAGCATACATACAGAACACGTGCAAAACTCTTATCACGTTCCACAAAAACCCCTGAGACTTTAAATCTTCATGTTGTACCACCTCATTAGACCGGTAGTTTATTGCTTGGTGTTAAGATGTTTGATTCTTTAAGTTCCAGATCCCCAGTGGTAAACTGAGAGGAAAGTGTTATCTGAGCATATGGTCTAGCCAATGAGTAGGTGCACAGGATTGGAATATTTGCAGCTTTTTGTAACAAGCTTAGTGACTGTGCTCACTGGCAAGTTAGCCGCCTCTCCACATGGAAAACACGACTTCCTTAGATCACAGCATTTTGCCCAAGGGAGCTTTCACAGTGTAAACATTTGACTGACTAATTTGAGCTTTTTTCAGACTCCCTTTATCACATCTGCCATTAACACGCTTTTATAAATACCTCTGACATACTTCATTTGGTTGCGGCAGCACTGAAGTGCTTTCAGAGTGATATAGTGAATTTAATGGTGAGTGGTATCAAAAATGAGGCTGATTTGATTTATCAACATGGTCCATTAAGATATTTAGTGAAGGTTAACTATCTAGATGGGAAAACTGTGAAAAGAAACTTGCCCTGAGAAGCTGAATGAAGATGATGATAAATAACTTGGACCTGTTGAAATGCACTGCCACACAATGATGATCAACATCGAGTTCCTTCTATAAACGTCAAGCTATCAGCAATAATTAAAATACATGGCCATAAACAGTGAGTCAGCAGGGTTTAATTGTGAGTGTGAACACAACTCAGATGCAGCTTTTAAATGCCACTTGTCAAGTTCACTCATTCATTGCGCATTCAGTTTTGATCATTTACCAAAATGTTTCTGACAGTTAATGAGCTGAGAGAGTTTTAAATTAATATGTTATTCATTTTCACCAAAAATACTGTTTTTAATTTTATTACAGCTCCAAACCCTCAAATCCTCAGTTAGACTTAAGAGGCCAGTTAGTTTCAGATCAGCACTCTTACTCCGCTCTGTTCAGGAGCACAGGCCCAGAGCTTGAATACCATTAAGTGGGGAAAATATTAATGCATTTGAGAGAGAAATTCATCTTTTTCTGTCTTTTTTTTGTTTGTCCTTTGGCAACGGTAGATGATTATGAAAACTGGGGGGAGGAAGAACTGTATTTCATGAGACTAAAATTTCTCTGACCAATCAGATGTGACAGAAGCGATGCAGGTGACATCCTCAGGGCCACAGACCATTCAGAAGGCCCAGGGCGAAACAGTCACTCTGGGATGCACCTACAGCCCCGGCCTCCAAGACACTGGAGAACTGGACATTGAATGGTCCAACGTCAGCCCGGATATGACACAGAAAGACAAACTGGTGGGTTTACGTTTACATCTACAGAGGGGGATGTAGTAGAAATAAACACTCTGGGAGGCTGGAGAAAAGACTTAAGCATGCATTAATGAGCATTTGAGACATGCTACACAGTCTTGGTTATCTTTTACCTTTAGGCTCTGTCAGTGGAAAAACCTGCTTTGAAGAGGTGTCATCACTCAATGCAATGTTTGCATCTCAGATCTTATCTTATACAGGGGGCCAGACAATCCACTACGGTGACCCCAGCCTCTCCAAAAGGCTTAACTTCATAGCAGACCCCAAGCAGGGAGACGCTTCCATCTCTCTCTCTGATGTGAGGCTCTCAGACACAGCCACCTACCAGTGCAAAGTCAAGAAGGCGCCGGGTGTCGATATGCGAAAAGTCACGCTGGTGGTGATGGGTGAGGATGAATTCCTTTTAACCGGTTTTACCTGTTCATTTCCTTCTCTGTCTTATTCTTCTTTTAAATGTTGCTCTCACTCACTTGGAATGTTTAAGGCCCTTTTCTGGTTTCTCTCCCTCTCAGTCGGTGATCACGCCTTTCTGTTTATCCATACCTCAGATTGTTCTCCTCTTTCACACCTTTAACCCTCCCATGATAAACCATAGCACTGATGCATTACTCTGAAAAAATTTTTCATGCTATGTGTTTATTTATGTTTATATTCTTTTATCAGTTCCCCCATCAGTGCCAAAGTGTTGGGTTGAAGGCGGAGAGGAGAGAGGGGGCACAGTCTCACTCCGCTGCAAATCCTCTCAGGGATCCACTCCTCTCAGTTATATGTGGAGTAGAGAAAGCGGAGGTTCAATGCCATCCACTGCAACCCAAGGTAAGGCAGACAAAAGGGCCTTTCTATAAGCAGACATAGACAGTGAGGATGCTGTATTATCACAATGTACTCATTCTGAATGTTCTCTTCTTTCTTTAAGACCCACAGACTGGGGAGCTTTTGATCAGGAACCATACAGATAGCAATGTTGGAAGTTACGCGTGTGTGGTAAAAAATGCTGTCGGCAACGCACAGTGTAAATATGCACTGTATGCATATAACCGTAAGTCCATGATATCATTATTTCTAATTTTACTCTTAAGTACTTAACACTTCTCCTGTGTATCCTAAAGGAGCATTTTTCTGCTACAATCTGTAATGCAAAAATCATGTGTAAGCCTCTTGTTACAGCTATTCAGATCTGTAAAGAAGAAGAGCTGTACTTGTTTGATCTCTAAGCACCATGTCCTCTCTTCCAGCTACCAATAAAGTGGGTGTCATAGTTGGGGCGGTGATAGGTGCTCTGCTGCTGCTGCTCCTCCTCCTGCTCCTCATCTGGCTCTTGATCTGCTGCTGCCATAAGCGCCGCTATGAGAAGGAGGTTGCAAATGAAATAAGGTACTGTATCAGAACTGGGAAGCATTCCAAACATCCATGAAATAATCTAAGGATTAACTGACTTGAGACCTGTGTGACCTGTTTCCTCAGGGAGGATGCCCAGGCCCCAGAGAGCCAACCCTCCAGCAGAAACACCAGCTTCCGCTCGGTGATGGGCTACCGCACTCACCCCGGGGTGAACTACAGCTCAGTTAGGAACCAACTGCCTAGCATCAGTGAATCTGGCCGCAGAGTCATCTACACAGGCGGGAGTAATGGGACAACACAGCCAACCACTGCAGAGGAAAAACGTCCTCCACTCCAATATGACCATCGATATGGATACCCTGTGTAACTATGACTCATACTCCTGATAGACTTTTTACTTCAAGCACAAAACTCTAAAGAAAAGACTTTTTACTTTCAGTATAAAACATCTTATAAAGAATACTCTACACAATATCTATGTGACAAATTGTGCAATATAGTGCAATGTAATATTTTTAACTGGAGAATAATGGCTTGTTAATAGCAGACTGCTGGTATACAACTACTGGGGACTCATAAAATCTTACCTCAGCCCTTCAACAAACATAAAATGTACAGCTGGCTGATTTTCATGATGCACTGTAACATAGTGTTCATCACTATGTATTGAAAAACAATGGTTCTCATAATCCAAGTCATCAGTGCACCAATTCAACTAATACTGTATGTAAATAGCAGATGGCTTGTATTTTTTATTTTTGGTGCTTTCTTTTCTATGATGCATAAGTAGCTCAATCAGTTTATCACTTTTTTAAAATATGTACAATAAAATGTTTTTTAACTGGGAAGTCAATTTATGGTTTATAATCATTCACATTTGTCAGGGCTCCATATTTTATTGCATGACAATATCTGGTTTGATAAAACTAAAGAGGATAACATTTGAAACAGAGGATGCAGAATGTAACAACTGTTATCTTTACTGGAAAAGATCAAATTTAGTTTAATTTTTGAGTCATCATAATGAACTCAGACATTGCGTTTTGACATGCAGAATCAGCTACAATAAAAACCCAGATAGACGGAGTAAAACTACTGTATCTTTACAGTCAGATATTCAAATGCAATTAATTTGGAGAGGCTGATTATGTTTAAGGGTTTGGAGTGTGCATTAAAAATGAAGATGGTGCAAAACAAGTCACTCTGCTGTAGCTTAATCAAAATCTAAAATTCTGATGGAAGTGCATAAACATGGTCAGACAAACTGTCTCTGATCCTCTTCTGTGCATTTGCCTTCTGGCAAATTTCATTTGCAAAACAAAGCGGTGCAAAATTGTCTTGTCTGTTTCTCCAGTTTTTGCAGAGCAACCAGTAAACTAGTTATTAGTGTAATGGCTAATAGTTGAGGCACTAACCCACAGCTGCCACTTTCAGTAGGCAGTCAGCACTGTGCCTGCGGCCCCACCTCTCTTCAAAAGGTCCTTTATTAGCCTGAACCCGTATTTGAGCAGTATATGTTGAATTAATAAGAGCTGTAGGAAGTAGTGAGCGTTGGTGGGCCCTCAGCAATAAATTCTGCCCAGGACCCCCTCAAGGCAAGATGCCGTGCTGCACTAATTTGTAAAGGCTTGGCATTTCTAGAAACAGTGTTTCAAATAATCAAAAAAAAAAAAAGCCTCCAAATTAGACTTTCAATTTTTGACATGCTTCCCTTTTAGCTTTTCTTGAAAATGTAGCCAGCAGATCCCCTCCCCCCACCCTCCTTACACACACATCACAAAAACATGTTTACTATTTGCCTCTGCTGTGTTTGATTTTGTGACTTTGTGACTCCCACTGCAGGGTGTGCTTTCACGTCAAGATTCAACAAGATTTTGCATAAAAAGAGCATTTTTATTTTACTGTGCAAAACGGCAGAATCTGCCAATTTTTGGATTGTTTGGTATGAGATTAGCCATTCAATTATGTAATAGTTTTAACTAAGCTAAAAATTCATGTGGAAAAAATGTGGATGAGGATAATAATTGCATATGTATTAGGATCTAGCTTCTTTTGACTCAGTGTAAAACAAGCAAACAATACATCTAAATAAAATATAGACTGAAATATAATTTCACTCAACATCTTGTTAAAAGTCACTCTACAAAGTCAGTGCCCCCCCCCCTCCACAGCAGAAACTTCAGTGATAAGATATTGCATTAACAAGGCTGCTCCTGAAGGTGACTCAAAGGTTATTTGCTTTTCTTATCAGGTAAATAGGTGTGTGTGTATGTGTGTGTGTATGTGTGTGTGTGTATGGTTTGGTGTTTGTAAATATGTGGCTAAGCTGCAGGAATAACCATTTGCATGCAGGGTCCGGTAAAGTGTGGTCTACGGATTTGGCTGATCTGCCATGGTGCACTGATTAACACACAGTAAAGTCAATGGATATTCATAATGAGCGCATATCCTGCCCCACCCCCATATGTCAATGCAAATACACCGCCACCACCACCTGTGGTCATAAGTGATGCAAATCATATCTAATGCCTATATATTATCCCAGACATGGAACACTTAAATCCAAGGACTTCACCTTGCTGTGTGCATCCTGCAGACAACTCCAGGCAAGGATTAATGCTTGAATAAACAAAACAAAACAAAGAATTCTTCAGCTGCAGACAAAAGTATTGAGCCAGACAACGTATTGTGGCTACCTGCAAGCGGGATTCAGAGTGATATAAATTCTCATTCAACCCAAGGAACCTTTGTCTGAGGTAAAAATGGAAGATTTTTTTTTTTTTACCCTAATTGCTCTAACACTCTTATCTCAGCTGCACTTTACTTCTTTGCACATATGACCACCTTAAATGCAGATTTCACATATATTTTTAACCATTATAGAAGATTTTAATTGAGCTTATTTGAATCTATTTTATGTATTTCAAAAGCTAAATGTGTGAGTCTTTTCCCCAGGCCCAGCGACAAACTGTGACTGATTCTATTCTGTGGAAGAAATGAAGTTTCGTCTGGCTTGGAGTGTGTGTGCATAATTCTTGCCAACTTGTCATCTCTTTGAACACAGCAAAAACAAAACACTTAAGAACCGCACACAGACTGCTGAGTGGTACACAGAGGTATAAAGATTAAGTTATTCTCATAAAGGTTTACACTGCAGATGTGTTCGGGCTAAAGATTATCATTATGTTAGGGGCAAATAAAGTGGCCATCTGGGTAGTGACAGGTCTGTTGTCTGTCACGGCTGTCTTCTTCAACCTCTACATCTTCTTGATGAGTCTGCGGAACTACAGGCAGAAAAAGCAGTGGAACCCCTGTGAAATCATCATCGTGGCTCTGTCGGTGGTAACCTTGGTTCACCATCTGATCTGTTACTTCTGGATGACCATGGATGAGGTGGACAATAGCTGTCGCATTGACCAGATGCCGTACACTGTCATGCTACTGTTGGTCTTCAGCCTCAAGTTCACCATTGTGTGGGACACCAGTTTTCTCACATTCTACTACAGCACCAAGCTGGTGAGCACACCCAATCATTGCTACACACAGATCCAAGCCGCCATCCTCAGACATGTGACCTTAGCTGTTTTTGTCATCCCTCTGTGTGGCCTGAGCACCTGTATGCCAATGCTTGTGGTGTTTAAACCAGACAACTACACCCAAGTGAACAAAGACTGTGGGATTATAACACCCAACACCCAATCTGGCCAGATTTATGAAGTCATCTATCTACTCCTCGCTGATGTACTGCCGGGGGTGCTCATGATAAAATGCTGCATTTCCATCTCAATCCACCTGGCCATCCATCTCCGCCACATGAAAGCCAGTACCAACGGCGCCCACGGCCCAAAGCTGGGCACTCAGATGAGGGTGATCCGGATGGCTCTGTCTCTGGTGGCCATCTTCCTGCTCTTCCTCATAGTCGACCTGTACGTTAATTATCAGATAATAGTGAACCACGACAACGCTATTGTGCTCACATTCTTGTTCACAGCCATCTACACGACTGTGACCGCCATAGTGCTGATCTATGGGAAAAAGACTCTCTGGAAAACTCTGCTCCATGACTTTAATGTCTGCCTGGATGAATATCCGTGTTTGTCTTATCTGAAGGTGCCTGAACAAAAGTCCAAACACAGCAGTGCTCCTGCAAAATTTAAAAACTGAAAAGCCAATTTGCTTTGCGCTGTGGGTCTTTGTGCTAAAATCAATTGGTGATTGTCTGAACTCATTAAATAAACTTTGAATTAGCTCAATCTTTTATCTTTTGCACTGGCAGTTTCAGTAATGACTATTGTCCCGCTGTATCACAATGTCATTACATTTTCTTACATCAATAAGGTATTTCAAATGTATAAGCCGGTCAAAGCAGGGAGGGTAGAGTTGCACAGTGCTGCACAGATCAGAGGGGCTAGGTAACAAGCTCACCTTCCGAATCAAAACCTCATCAGACTCTACCTATGAATATTAATATTTCATTAGCGCAAACAATAGTTGGGCCTGTAAAATAGATCCATAAGTATCATGATGTAAGTCTGTACCCATCTAAAATGCTGAATGCTGAAATGCTGAAATACATGTGACTGTGGTGAGAGTACAGAGCTTATTAATAAAACAAGAAAGTACACACAACCTGAATTCTGTTTTTTTTTTTTTCTTTTTTTTTATCACAGAGGTTTTAAGAGTTTTTCCTTACTCAGGTTGCAGATGGTATCAGTAACTGGAAGACTGCCAGTTCAAACTCCCTGCACCATTTGGGGAACAAGAAATAAACTTGATGGGGCCGGGGGGGTGGCGGGGAGTGAGGAAGCACACCTAATCGCCACCTTCTCTTGTGCAGCTGTTTGTTGGTCCTCAGCAGGAGTGTCTGCCTGCACTTGACTGCTCCCAGGTGTGACTGTGTGTAACTGTGTGTGGGCGTGAAACTGGGCGTTCCTAAAAAGTGCACTCATGCCCTGCAAACCTACCCTGAGTAAATAGAAGGGAAAAAAAAGGTTTTAAAAAAATGTAGCAGACCTCTTTGCAATGCTCCATTAGATCACACCCTCTGGCACCACCTAGTGAGGTTCAAAGCAGAGATACAATAGTGCAGCTAATCCCACTCCACACAGACACCCGGGATCCCTCCAGCAGCTAAATGGACAAAGTAAGAAAGGGCATATTTGCCTTTGATGCAGGGGAGTTAAGTCATACCAAGGCCCTGGCAGCCATCCCTCCTGTCTTTCTGACTCTCTCTATTAGAGGGAGTTGAGTTTAGCGTGACAGAGGAAAAACAGCTCAATATGATCAAACATTGGCCAGTATGGAGGCAATACTCAGAAAATGGAAGATTATTCTCTATTTTTCCAAAGGTCTTTGATTAGGATTTAAATTTAAGAGTTTGAGACCATCTGTGTAGTTTTCTTCCAGCTGTTTTCCATCGATGTCTCAAAGGTAATGTGTGTGTGTGTGTGTTCCCTCAGACTCTGTATAACGACTAAGAGTTCGGCAAAAATGTATCATTGGCTCATTGTCGGCTGAGAGGAAGCTGGAAAGACATTTGCAATGTAAATAAAAGGAAAGAGACTCTTGATGTCCTCGGATTCTTTACAGCAAAACTTGTAAACATGTCTATAGTATGGAGATTGTTTCCATGGCAACACTCCTGAGCATCCAGCTAAACCTGGCGGTTGCAATGCTGCTCTCCTTGCATGGGTGAACATCACTTCAGATAGTTATTACTCAGGAGACTTGCAGGGAGAGTGATATCCTGTACTCTACTATCTGACAGGAAGGAACAGGCCATTAGCAATCCAGATTAGCAAGACCAGCACCCATCACACAACCCCTATAAACATCTCATAAACTCCTCCCTGCAGACGGCCCCCCCACATAATGTCGCTTTAGCTCATGCCACAGAGATAGGTCTGGCTAAGTGAGACTAGCGTGAGCTAACGAAGCTGTTTTCCTACACTCACCCTAATTGTATTTGAACTACATAAATCACCAGTTTCATGCGAGTTTGTTAGATGCTTTAAGCTTGAACTGGTGATTTTTCACGCTATTGGCAGCATCCAAATGACTGTGTGTGCCAGTGCAAAGTTTCCAGTGAGGGCACAGAGATCTGTGGCTATCCAGCATGTTGACAGGATCACAGTAAAGAGATAGAGAAGATGTCTTTCTAAATGAATCAATGTCACCCAAAAAACTGGGAGTTTGTTGGTGTTTCGAGAAGTCTTTATTTTTGTTCAGTCAACAGTTTGTTCATAAAAAAATCATATATCTCTCAAGGCAATGTTTGTATAAAATTTCTTTGATACTTGTTAGGAAATGTGTAAAGTAGAAAAAGTTCATCCCTTGTAAAACAATCTAAAAATAAAACTAAAATACTGACAATTTAATTCAATTTGATCATTGTAAAAAGAGCTATAGAGCTTGCATGCATAGATTTCGCACTCTGAAGGCACACACTTTTAAACAGTGCACAATAATAAGGCACAATGCTGAAATTAGACTCCATTTATGCTGCATAAAAATAAACCATCTCTGTACACACTGGGTGTGCAAAACAGTGGAAATATTAAAATTCAATGAATAGCAATAATTTAAATTTCAATCATGAACTGATGAAAAGAAAATCTACCAACACCTGAAATATAAAACTTATGTGAACTTCAAAGGCATTTATGCTTGTACCATACAGCGTTTAGGGTTCTTTAAAGGAATAGTTTGACATGTTTGAATACACTTGTGATGACTTAGATTGATACCACTCTGAGACGTCAGAAGTCATCGATCTTGTCATTGAACTCTTGGCTACGAAGAAAATAAGCATATGTCGAACTATTCCTTTCAGCAAAAACTTCCACTAAACACCAACATCAACATGATGCTGTTTGGAAGCATCACTTACAGTATTCAGATCATCATAAACATCAAAACAAATGCAAAATCTGCATCACATTCATTTATGCCATCCAGTGTTTCGGAAACATTGTGGTTTAGAAAAATTGGGTTTGATCATAGTGTTAATGAACACCACCATCGGACACAAAATAACTACATATAAAAAAAATATATCAGTTACAGTACATTCTGTACATTGTATTCCCTGCTCTTGATCAATGTGAAGTTTGACAAGTATCTAATGCAGCTTTTTCCTGTTCAAATATGGAATGCCGATGAACAGCTTAGGGGGAAAATCAGTCATCCAGTGTCACTCCAACACATAAAAACAAAATATTACATTGCAGCATTGGTCATTCCTTTTCCCTGCGAGTGATAAAGAAATTTCACTGTACACCATAGTGACTTTTCTTCAAGAAAAAAGCATCTAATCACTATTTCATTAAAAAAAAAAACACACATAGCATCTGAATCAAAGGCTGTGGTGACTTTATGTACCCCAAATCATATTTCCATTTTTGTACCATAATATCCTCTTATAACAGTAACATCACACATATCCTTCCTCGAGGCTTAAAAACAAAACAACAGCCGCAACTGTACAACAAAGGACTGCTTGGAATTATTAGTGACTTGCATCAGACAGACATTTTTAACCGCTTAAAATCCTGCATACATCCCACGTAGATGGTCCTGCATCTGTTCCACAATGCCACAAATGATACTGCGCTTTCATCACAGCCAAATCAGAGAATTTGTGAAACTTTAAGGCCCGCATGTGGGTGTAGCCTTACTGGGGGCCGTGCTCGTACGAGGGGAACATCGACTTCCGTGTTTTTGGAGGCGGCGGAGGAGGCTTGCTCTCAATTTTCATTGGTAGCGGGGGAGTGAACTGTGGGGGAAAGAGAGAGAGGGGCTTCAAATGGAAATAAAAACAGAATATTTTCACATTTACATGCCATTAAATATGCAGGGGCTGCTATTTTCCCTGAACAGCTGTACCTCTGAAGAGAACCCCGGATTGTCAGTCTCGTGCGGGTGTTTCTTCGGAGGCATGGGTGGGGGTGTCCCTGGGGTGTCAATGGTACTGGCATCATTGTCACTGAGAAGCGATGAATAACCTACCACAGAAAAGAAAGAAAAGCTTTTTTAGACCGCATGCATCTGTGAATACGTGTGGTGTGTGTGTGGTGTGTGTGTGGTGTGTGTGTGTGTGTGTGTGTGTTTGTGTGTGTTTGTGTGTGTGAGAGAGACCTGATTTGGGCTTTAGACCACAATGTGCTTACACAAGGTTAGTAGGCATGATATTCCCCCTTTTCTGTGTGCAGGGCATATTTTTAAGAGGAAATAAATTGATGACATGCAGTTGGTTTTGCTACATACTGGAGCTGCGTGGTGTGTGAGGTGTGTGCGGAGAGGCAGGTAGCGGGCTAAGAGGGTTAGACTGGCTGAGCTGGGATGAAACACCCTGGTACAGGGAGAGGGTAAGCCGTCGATCTCCTAATTGTAAACTCTTGGGCCTCTGCTGCTTCTCTGGAGGAGTCTGGAATGAAACCAGAAAACAAAAGATATGGGCATCCATGTAAAAGAGAGAAGCAAAATGGAGCTATTCCCAATTCACAACTGAATAACAAAAATTTAATATCAGGATGATATGGTCTCCAAGACCTGTAAACAGCTTATACAATCACCCGAGTCGAAGTATGTTGGGCATGGAAATGAAAATAGCAGACCATATATATAAAAATAGCTCCTGAAGATAAAGCCTCACCTCATCTGCATCTGACTGCCTCTCCAGTAGGACCTGGGATTTGCTAACACTCCACTCCTTCCTGTTCTTTCTAGCAATCCTGTTGTCCTCCTCGGAGCGGGACAAAACCGAGGCCCTGCGATCACTGGGACGGGACAACAAGGAACTGCTTGTGAATATTGGGGGATGGTAGAGAAAGAGATGCAGAAAGATGTACAATCAGACCAAAAAAAAAAACAAAACAAAAACAACCCAACAAACAGTGCTTTTGATTTAAGCTAAAACAAAATCTGTGTTTGAAGAAAGCAGTTATTGTAGTGATGGCAATGCAGGAACACAAACTCAAAACCAGAGGGGGGGGTGTAAGGTAGACAAAGAAAGCAGGGAGAGGATGCGGGGACTGACTCTTGGGAGGAAATGCAGGAGGGTCCATCTGAGGACGCGGAGCCACTGGAGAGGCCTGAGGAGGCGTTGGAGAGGGTTGAGACAGTGGACATGCGACGCAGGGTGGAGGACAGGATGTAGGGCATCACCACCGAGCCCACGCGACTCTTCTTCCTCTCAGTGAGAGAGCAGGGCTGGGACACACAAATGGGATTAAGCATCATCAGGGAATCTTGGCAGGGGAGGAGCACAATGACAGGCAAAACACAGGTCGCAATGGACTGGCTAAAGGAAGATTTATGGTCCCGCACTAATATAATGTACACTCTGCTTTGAATGAGAAGCGTTTGATAGGAAGGCAAGTGGGCCAATAGCTTAAGTTGGCACCCTCTTACATTAAATTGAGTTTGTGGTTGGCAACGCACCAAGGTTATGACGCCATAATGCTTCTCCACTTTCTCCCGAAGGTCTTGGAAGCAAGTAACCAGACGGTTGTGTAAGGGCTTCAGCTGCTCCGTCGTCTTCTCCCCGTGGATACGTATCCCATCTGCCAAGAGAGGGATCTGGAGGGGAAGACAGTCACTCGAGCGTTACAAAACATATTCTGCTTTGAGGCCAGAGTCAATGACAATGATGGTAGAAGGATTTACCTGCAGGGCGATGAGGTGTTTAAGAACCTCAATGCGCTCGTGGTCCTCCGGGTGCTCTTGGCTGTAGGTGTCTGTAAAGAAGGCCTGCAGAGGATGAAAACAGGATGAAAATCGGGCAACATTTTAAAATATAGCTTCAAGCCACAAGGAACAGGCTTCCACAGCATGACAAAGAGGCCACAGTGGCTCCCTTATGAATAGAACCTTGTAGCTCATAACAGGCTTCAGGCCAGCCAGAACTCATGTTAATGAAAAAAGTATTTCCAAATTTATATGAATGTTTGAAGTTGTGTGATTTCTTATTACTGTAGATTGGCAATTTGTCATACTAGAAATTATTTTCCAAATCAATTATTTTACAGCCAACAGTGAACAAACCCTCAACCTGATTTAGCAAATAGCGAAAATCTAACAAACACAGTAAGTAGAGGGACAATGACACAAATTCTCATATTAAAGGAAAGAGTCAAACCTTCTCATAGTTGGAGAAGCCGCCCATGACAGCAGGGTCAACAATGCCACTTAGCATCATGGACAACGGGTTGATGGACAGTGAGCGATCACAGGCTTGCTGCTGCACAAGGTTACTCAGCTTTTCATTGGCCATCTCCATGGTTTCTATGGCGTTCTCCAAAGGACTGATCTCCTCCTGCACATCAGGAGCATTACATGAAAAGTAACGTGAATTAGAGGAATATTTAAAGTGGAAGAAATTATGTCTGTCAAAACTGCTTCTTACCACTGAGACAGATTTGACTTCAAACCATTTCAGAATCCCCGGGAAGCGATAGGCAGTAATGTACGTTGTTCTCTCGATCCACATGGTCTGCAGGGCGGCATTCATAGTGATTAAATATTAAAACATATTTGAAATATTTAAATGTGACATTTTAACGTCTATTAGTCTTCAGAGTGATGTATATGCAAACACAGGCTTGTTTATACATTTTTGGAGAGTATGTGTGTGCGTGTGATCACACATATGAGCTCAGTGCTTTAAAGTAAAATGAAAAAGTGCTCACTGCAAATTCATTGTCTGGGTCCTTTGCACCCTTCCTGAAGGGCCTGGAATACTGGAACTGGTCCACTTCATTGGTTCTGTAATAGCTGCAAGAGAACAGGGAAGGACAGTGGTGAGTTAGTGATACGACCAGATAATTATAAATCCAGGTCATTCAAGACCAAATAAATCAGCCATTAAGTATTCTGTTACTCACTTTAATATCTGTTCTGGAACCCCCTTGTCTTTAAACTGGTGCGGTACAGTGAGAACTGGCTTGACAGTAAAGCATTGGATGTCTGTGAAGTTCAGCTAAGGATAAGACTAAGAAGAGGAAGAGCAGACAAAGACAAGCTGTATTCAGTCAGAATTTCTTTTTATCTTTAATCATCATCAAAAAAAAAAAAAAAAATCAACAAGCTATCATGTAAGGATACACTGTCCAGGGGAGTTACTGATGTTGTCTCCAGGGGGGGCTGTGCTGGTCATCCGGACTGCATTTGGGAACTGAGAAAGCAGCTTTAAGCTGAAGTCTTCAAGCCATTCGTACTCTTTGCCTCGGTAGATGAACATCTTGTTCTGCGGCAGAAAATTTCAGTGAGTAACAGAACAAATGAAACCCAATTAAAAAAAAAAAAGCTGATGTTTGAATTACAATCAAGCTTATTTTCCATAATACATGAAAGGTGTTCTTGTGCAACACCCTGACAGGACTGCCTTCATTCTGACATTCTCTTGTGTTATCAAAAAGCCAATAACCTTTATTGGTATTATTGCATGTTGCCCCGAGAAATGTCTCAAAAAGCCAGCTCATTGCATAAGCACGGACGCATGTGGGTTTCTCTAAGTCTCAAAGATATATTGAAATAGGTAATCATTTTCTTACCCTGAGGAAAGAAGGGAATCCAAGGCCATAATATCCTACAGCAAAGTACTCCGGCTGTGGCCGCATCGCATGCATTATATTTTCATAGAACTCGGCTTGTTTTTTCTGAAACGGAGGACAGTGGAAGATGGTGAGGATGCAGCAAATACTGTACTGTACAGTGTGTCAGCTGTTAGTTGTTACAAAATAAAAATAATTCATAATGAATTAACACCATTAACATTTTCAAAATGGAGAATGTGCTTACTCTCACTTTCTTTTATGTAACTATGAGAAATGATTACTGGAGTACAAACTTACTAAACTACTAACACTATAAAGTCATAATACATTCAAACTGCTCAGCATCATCAGACAATACCTGGTAAACACACACTTATTTCTTTCAGTTTTTTTCAATCAGTTGCATTCAGCCTTGGAGAAACAAGCAGACTGTTCATAATACACATGTGAAGAGTATCAATGAGGCACTAACAATGAAACATTCTACATTTAAGTTGTTTTCATCAGTTCATAAAGTTGCCTTTTTCAGAGGTATTTAAATCTGTTCTAGGCCTGACTGAATCACAATGTACACAACCTCTTACCAGCAGCTGGCTTAGCTCCATGAAGTCGAACATGTGGCTCTCGTGCATCTTGGCCAGCTGCTTGCCCAGCTCGATGGCCTTCTCCCACATCTGAGAAGACGTGCATCACTCAGTTAAAAGGGGGACATAAAACATCAAGATAAAAACACAGGAGCACAAGCTAGACTTTGCCATCTGGCTCCCACGGCTGTCCTTGCTGAAACTCCACCTCACAGTAGCAGCCAGTGAGAGATCTGAATACTGACACAACAAAAGAAACCTGCGGCTAGAGTGCGAGCTTAAGTAACTTCCTCAGTTTTAAAATGATTACTCAGAAGGCAGGTTTCAAACATACTTCTGCGTAATTAATGCATAATGCAAAAACAAAACAAGTATATCAGCTCACATGCAGAGCAGTTAAAACTCACCTTGCCCTTATCCAAATAACATATGATCTCCTGGATGAGCCTCTCTTTCAGCTCCTGTTGGGTCCACACATGCACTCCATCTCGAGGAATAAGATGAGGCGCACAGGGTTTGTCAGACCACTGGGGAAGCAAAGTATCATATATCAACATTTAGAGGCATGGTGATATTAGCAAAGGTTAAACAGCTCAAAGATATCTTTTTAAAATCTTGTTTAAACTGCAAAAAAAAAAAAAAAGGATTTTGATGTGTCTGAGACCTCCAGTAATTCAGCATGTAGCAGCAGTGTGTAGGACGCCTCTGTGTAGTTCTCACAGTCCAGGTGCAAATCTCGCAGCTTGTACAAGTACCTGGTTATAAAAGCACATCAGTTAGATGCAATAAACACTCTGGTCCGTGGTTCAGATGCTCTATGTCTTAATGTGACTCACCGGATGTAAATGTCTTCCCTCTTCTTTTCTTTGTAGAAATTCTACAATAAAGAAAGTCTTAAATGTTTAATCCTGAAAACATTGTGTCTCAAGCCTTATGTACACACACAAACAGTGTTAACCCTTTAGTAAACAAAAGCACAGGGCGTACCAGCACGTTGACGGTGCAGCTCATGCGGTGCTCGGGACTTTCGTCATGTGTGATGGTGCGGTACGCCAGTAGATTCTCCAGCAGGCTGCTCAGCAGCAGAGCCAGCTCCTCTCCTGACTGAGACAGGTATCTGTGGCGTCTGCAGTGCTCCAGTAACCTGCATATACAAGCACATAATCTTTCACAGACAACTCTTCAGCTGTAAATCTCTACTTCTGGTCTCTTTGCCAAAATCTGCCTTTCCTTTTGACAACACATTCAAATGAGTTTTTGAAACTGTTTGGGATTGTACATTATGGCCCTGAAGGGTTTCTATTGATTAGAGGTTGCTTATAATTCTAACAGACCGTCTTGTCCTTCTGGCTCATTGAGGATTTTTTCAAAAACACAATATGAAAGGCCTTTGTTTATTTTAGAACCAATCCTGTGTGAATTCACTATTACACAGAATTGAAGGATTTTTGATTGGTGTGTTAGTCTACTAAAACAATTCTCGGAATAAAAAAAAATAGTTTCAATTTGATCTGCTCCTCTCCCTTACGTTTTCTCCAGCAGGACTTTGTACTGCTCATCCCCACGGCCGCCTTCTACCTCTTGATCCAATTTTGTTATCAGTTCATTCTCAAACTGCAAAGATAAGAAGGGAATTAAAAAACACACCATCATACACATCACAAATGTCATATTTAGCCAGAAGGGACTTCAGACAAATTTAAACAAAGAACACAAAAAGTGCTGAACTTCTGAGATAGCTTTTTACTGTTTGAAACGTGCGTCCGGGGCTGAAGTTGTGTTCACACTGCATCATATCAAAGAAGATAGGGATAGTAGCTTTCCTCAGCTCGGGCTCTGGCACCAGCGTGACCTCCAGAATGGGCCCCACCATGGCCGGGATGAACTTCATTTTGTGGGGGCCTGAGGGACAACAAAACATTATCACACAGAAATATTACAGTGATTTGAGAAGGCAATAAGCTGCATCTTCATCTCTCAACAAACAGAGGACAAATCTAATAATGTGGCAAACAAAACAACAACACACTGTGAAACTGGACAATAAAAAATATTGTCTTGTTATTCCCCTTGCATTACTGGCAGGCACTGAATAAACAATTCTACAAAACTCTATGATAATAGCAGCATTATCAGATCGTGCAAAATACTCACCAAGATTGTACCACATATCTCTGATCTTAAAGCCAATAGACTTCCTCATATCCCCATATCTGTGGTAAATTTAAATCAAAGTTAAGTTAAATTAAGTTTTCATTATTAAGTAATCGTTTTGATGAATGCAAACACTTGTTTCATACTTACTTGTTCAGTATCTTATTTCGTTTCTCTTGAGAGAAGGATTCCAGCTGCAGTGTCTTGTGTGTGAGGAACGCCACGGTCAAATGAAAGTAGTTATTCCACAGCTGCGAGGGGAACAGGGTTTTCAAATATTAATACCATAATTACCTTCTCATAACACTCGCTTTTGATTTTCTGTTGAATAAAAAATGTAACTTCTACCAAGGCAGGGGGAGGACAAGACGCACCTGTAGTTCAAAATGTGTCTGGTCTAAGAAAAACTTGTTGAGGACGTCTGAGTACTGGTTGATGGCCCTCAGGAAGACCTGCATCTGTACCAGGTTCATGATCATCCAGTCAGCAGGGAAGACATTCCCCATGAGGTCCTTAAACATGATGAACGTCTCCATGAGGAAGTCCTGAGTCGGTTTAGAAAAACACAATAAGTCGCATCCAAAAGACACACACGCTTAAACCAAGCTACGCGATTCTACAGCAGTGCTGCTACATGTCAGGCACACATTATTCTCTCACTGCTTAATGGATGCCTGCTGACATCCTCATCATGTCAGTCCAATCCATTGCATGAAATGTCTATAATCAATATTCTCTTAAGGAGCAGTAAGTGGCCTGGGTAGTTTAATGCCTGTTATTGATGAGATGTTTCAGGACAAGATGTAGCCAACAGGGGAGGAACCGGGACACTTACAATGATATCCTGTCTCGTCTTGAAGGTGTTGATGTAGTGGGTGTAATGCATGTCATCCATTTGCTTCAGGATGGCTGTCATGCAGGCTAGATAGTGGCCCTGCCGCAGAGAAGTCCACTATTACTTACATGATTTCACAGTTAAGTATCTCTCCACAAAAAACTGTAGTCACAGCACATATTGTTTGTTGAATGTTGGAAAATGTAGAGCTACAGTAGGCGTTCTGTTTATATTGTTCCCTTGCAGCTCTTAAAAGATTGCTATACTACTATATTTAGCTATAGTTGATGTCAGTGAATGCTGAGCGTGTAGTTGTCAAGGACATATTTCAGCTGTAACATCATGCTGTGTCTTACGATGAGAGGGGAGGATCTGTCCATGCTGATGACAGTGCGATTAACCCTGCGAAGCAGCCGTTCCATTATCAGCTGAACGTGCCCTCTGGTTGGACCCTGCACAGACAGAACAGCCTCAGGTACAAGTACCAGCTGAAACACAGACATGCTACAGACTAGAGTGCGGTCAGTATTAAAGGTTTGGTTCACCCAAATTACATAAGCCCTATTTTCTCACTTTTTTAGTGGTATTTAGCCATGCAGGAGCTTTATTTCCTCAGGTTTTGAAATATTTATTTATCTCTCCTTATACATAATCCACTTTGTCAAAGGTTTTCTTTGGGACTATTTCTTTGGTAGAAAGTACTATAATTCAAATTAAAACTGCTCACAGTGAGTTCTGTGTATTATCCAGAGTAACTGGGAGACTGTTTCAGGTTATTTTTCAATTCGGTGAGCACCACAAACAAAGTTTCCAGTACACCTCCATTATATTAAGAATCCCGAAGGAAATATTGGTGTGGTGACAGAAATCTCAGATACATATATCTCAAAACCAGGGCAAATAAAACCTGAACTATATGCATGACTAGATGTTCCATCCATCCATCAATTTGAAATTCAGCTCATCCAAGTCCAGGTTGCTGTGACAGCAGGCTGTGGCGCAGACGTTTCTATCCCTAGCTACATACTACAGCTCCTCCAGGAAAACCTCAAGATGCGCCCACACCAGATGGGACATGTACAGTAATCCCTCCAGCATGCTCTGGGTCCGCCCCAGGGCTTCCTCCCAGTTGGAGGCGCCTGTTAAACCTCCAAAGAGAGGCGTCCTTATCAGATACCCTAACCACCTCAACTGGCTCTTTTCAGTATGAAGTAGCAGTGGTTCTACTCTTTAGGGGCGAGTCCAACCACCCTGTAACAGAAACTCATTTTGTCCTTTTGTATCTGCAATCTCATTCTGACCGACCCTTTAAACTTCTAATCTCAGTCTGTGTGTCTAAAGATGAATTCTGACTCCTCACCACGTCCTTGCGGTCCAGGTTGTCCAACACAGTGCTGAGTAGTTGGACGCAGGCCTCATGGTCAGGTTTACTGGAGTGGTCATCCAGCTGCCCACTCAGCTGGTCAGTGACAAGTGGCAGAAGCACATCTCGACAATCTGTAGCAACAGAGCAGAGAAAAACTGTGCTCATTGGATCACACATTACATTTCCTGTTAGTGGTGCTGACCTGACAAAGTTGTATGTAGGTGTAAGGCAGAGTTTTTTTTTTTCGTTTCATCTTGTGTGAAATGTCATTACGTGGTTTTGAGCCTCAAGGACTCCTACCTGGCTGTCTGAAAAGGTCACTCTCCACCATTTTACACATGCAGCCGAGCTTCTGACGCACAAGCTGAGAGTCAGGAATGCTCTCAATGAACTTCGTTAGGAGAACGCTAGAAAACAAAAGAAAAAGAGCCAAAGGAGCAGCTGTGACAATTTTAATGCTATTCTCATTTCACACCTAGTAATTATTGGCACGGAGGACTAATGAGCAGCGAACATGACAGGTTGATTTTACAGCAGCAAGAATTGAGAATAACACCTCCTTTACCCAGAAGTAAATATGATCATTTGCACTGAGACAGGCAATTATCATTTCCTGCTGTGCAAACCCCCTGGAGAGTTACCTGAGCTCCACGGGATCAAACACAGTCTGGATGTCATTAATGATGCTGGGGAGGTATTTCAATATTGCCCCCTGAAAAAGCAAAGAGTGAAGTGTCATCAAGCTGAAGCATGGGGATGTTGTTTGTTAAGCATATGCTGTAGTAAAACAAGCTGTTTACTGGAGCTTTTCCTCACCTTGTTGAGACTGCCAACAGAGAATCAACACTGATTTTGCAGTTTATTTTCTAAAATTTTCATTTAATTCATATGCAACATTAAAAAAAAGCTAAGACCAAAAATGAAAGCAACATCTTTATAGTCTAACTGGCTGCATTATTATTATTATACTATGAGTCAAAACTGAATGGATTTTCTTATGGTCACAGAAATTTTCAAGACTGTAGGAACACTGTCCCAGGCTCCTGTGAACCAGCATCCACCATACCTTTATCTTCACTCCCTCATCCAGCGGTCTGTCCATCAGAGTGTTGAAAGAGAGGAAAAGGGTGCGAATGGAGTTGAAGAAGGAATCTCCATCTTCGCTGTTTCCATAGAACCTGAGAATAAAGGCCAGGTGCTGCTTTACAACAAGCTTTCCTTATAATATGACAAGTGGATTCTTGTGTGGCATTGCCTTCAATACCTTAGATAGAGGACCCGGGACTGTACAATAAATCTGAACAGGTACTTGAGAGCTTTGAGTGCTGCGTACAGCTTCTCGGCCGGCTTGGGCTCCTCTGCCTTGCCCACGTAGTCGTTCAGCACCTTGGTTAACTTCCTGAGAAAGTGAATGAGTCAGGCATCAAGGTTTGCTGGTAATTGGGGTGAAGGTGGAGACGAGGAACAGAAGAAGCGCTAAAAATAAACAGGGTGAAGGAGTGTAAGCAATAAAAGGTGGGAAATAAAGAAAGAGAGACTCACATGTAAGCCAAAGTGGCGCTGAAGTGCTTGTTGATGTAGGTTTCCAGGACTGGGTTAAAGTGCTGGAATTTGATGTCACCAATAAGCGTGATTATAAATACCTGGTTATAAATGAGAGGAGGAAACAAAATCGGAGCCTTGTGAAAGCTGAAATTCTTCACATATACTGTGTGAAATGAAATCCTGACATAGACACTGTATGGTAAAAGTTATCGCCCGTTGACACTATGACTTCACAAAAACTAACCAAGGCATCGAACACCAGGGAGTCATAGGTGTCCTCTTCTGAGGTCTCCATCATGATGTTGAACAGGGCATCAAGAGTGTCCTGGAGAAACTGTGCATGAAACAGAAACCTATTATAAAAGTGTCATTAAAGGACCAGTGTGTAAGATTTAGTCGCATCTAGCGGTGAGGTTGCAGACTGTAACTAACTGAACATTCCTCCTTGTCCCCTTCCAAGTGTGTAGGAGAACCTACGGTGGCTGCAAAACTCGCAAAAAACGTAAAAACCGCAAAAACCGCAAAAACCGCAAAAACCACAAAAACCGCAAAAGGCCCTCTCTAGAGCCAGTGTTTGGTTTGTCTGTTCTAGGCTACTGTAGGAACATGGCGGTGCAACATGGTGGCCTGCATGGAAGAGGACCTACTCCATATGTAGATATAAAGGGCTCATTCTAAGGTAGCGAAAACACAACGATTCTGATTTTTGGTGACTATACAGTAATTAAAACATACTTATGAATATTATATTCCATTTCTGCAAACCTAGAGGCCATTAAATTCACCACACTGGACCTTTAAAATGGAAATTATACATCATCTGTAAAATATAGCAGCACATAACATATTGAGTCCAGCATTTGTGACACAGAGGACTCACTTTGACAATCTCCCCTCCTTCGACCTCCATCAGCCTCTGCAGGATCTGGCGCAGATCCTCAGGGTTAGACCTCCAGTTCAACAGGCCAAGTAGATCGACTGGAAAAAACATCAACATGTCAGAATACATGCCGTAGTAGCAACACCTCCTCTGTTACAACTTCAGTTAAGGTAATTGTGTTAAAAGCATGAAATTTCAATATAAACTTAATTAGATCTGCATCAATCAACATCAACACATCAGCGAAATATTAGCGACACAGATCAGCTTAATTAATTTCAAGGCAATCTGGGAGAGGAGAGGATGATGGCACTGCACCACCAGAGTGGATTGGACCCTGTTTAATTTCGTAAAGATGACTTATGACAAGACATCTTTTAATTATCATGGAGTAGGAGATTGGAAGATTGGGGAAAACATAAAATAGTGCCCTGCGGTACCGTTCTGAGTGAGCTTAGTGGAGCAGGTGAGTGTGGCGATCTGGAAGCTGTCTTTAGTCACAGGAATCACTCCTGAGTGGTGGAACGGCTTCCCTATTTGCTTCTCCTTCTCCTCCACTTCAGCCCAGGTTGCTGGCAAGGTGAGATAAACCTTTGCATCCTCAGCCTTCTTCACGTCAACCTAAGAAATTCATAAGATGGGGAATGAATCATGAAGCATATTGATCGATGGAGATCTAATTTCATATTTATTGATTGGGGAGAGATTCATGCATAATCCATCTACCCACCGTCAGCTATTCAAGACACCGATTTTTGTGTAATTAGATAAAAGCAATAAATAATCTCGTCCTTATTTTAAGGATAAACTCAGTGAATTACATTTCATACAAAATAAAAATAGAAAAACATAATTCTGCAAGATTACCTTATAGACGATAAGTTCATGCCTGCCATCTTTCAGTGTGGTCCCATCTCCTCTCATGAGCCGGACGAAAGCCATGCCGAAGGGCTTCTCCGATTTGTCCCTGGCTGAAAGATACACGGAAGCGTAAGACTCTTGCTGCATTTACTATGGTGGCAGAATAATGTGGGTGTTTGTCATAAAAATAAGGCACAGTTACTCACAGTCCTGGGAGGATCTGTGTCGAAACATCACCCTCAGGTGACAGCGGCACACGTCTTCAATGGGAATTGTCACCTTGAAAGGAGGAGAGAAAACTCAGGGGAATTAAGGACAGTGTGAGTACAGGATTATACATATGGAAGAGATGTTATGCGGTGGGAGATTTGTATGAGCAGCACATTCTGAGCTGATATCTTCCCCAGAAGATTATTTAATTATATTGAGCTACAGTAAAACCAACTAATTAGAGAACACAAGATATCATGTTCGAGGCACATGTGGGTCCTTGACATGAGCTTACCTTCACTGTTTCATTCCAACAAGGCTGCTTCACCTGGTAGTAAATGACAGACTTGTACTCTGTGATGCCATCATAACCGGCCCCAGGAAAGACTGCTTTCTATAAGACATAGAAGAAAGAGTATTAGTCGACAAGATAGGAAAAATAGAAATCTTCTTTGATGCGTTTAATCAGCTTTGACCAAACAAGACTAAGAGCAAACAAGACGAAGGGCATTAAGTGTTCAACATCTTAGTTTAGCATGTTAGCATGCACACATCCAATATTAGCTAGAAAAGTAAAGAAGTTAAAGCTAGTTTGAAGTCACTAGATGACGCAATTACATAATTATAGACATTTTAAAAATTAAAAGCAGATAAAATGAAGTCAAACTAAATTGACTCCAACTAGTTATATCATTTGCTTTTTTTCAACCTGGTTCATCATCTCATCTATATGTATCTAAATCTAACTCTGCGGTATGTGAGTACTGAGAAATATTGGCAACTCTCTTAAAGGGAGAAGAGTACTAAAGGTCTGCCCAAAAAGTCTCTTATAAAAGTCGCCAAATCTAGCAAGACAGTCGCTAAGTTGGCAACACTGGTTGAGATATTTCACTTAAAACCACAAATGTCAACCTAATGGTAGCGCTAGAGGAAAAGTCAGGGAACCGCCAAAGTCAATAGGATTCATCCTCTTGGGACCATGGCTGTCTGTACAAAAGTCCATGGCTCTCCATCCACTGTTGTTGGTTATTTCAGTCTGGGTCTGTGAGTGGTGGACCAAAGTGGTGGACCGACCAATATTACGATCCATAGAGCCATGCAGCTAGCATGGCTAAAAAGTACTGATTATTTACAGCAGAATTACAAGAATTATTACAAGAAGATGCTAATACAGTCATGTAAAGCCTAATTAGAAATATTAAAAAGTAAAGAATTTGTTAAATTCACTGGTCTGTTTTACCTCCATAGGATTGCCTTCATCATCGTGCACACTCAGTATGACCTCTACATTTTTGGGGGTCTTCTTTTTACCACGATCAAATTCTCCCTGCAGCAAGGTTACGTAAATATCATTCCTCACGTTTCCTAGAGAACAGAGAACAGATGATCAGGTGCATATGCCAAGAATTTATGTACCCTGTTCACAGTTTTGTAGGCAATTAAAACGAACATGACCATGGAGTATGTAGAGCAGTGCCCAGCAACAAAGTCTTTTAGTCACCTGGGAGGATGATTTCTGGAAAGCCCATTTTCCTGACGATGGCTGTGCTGCGGTCCACAAAGTGGGAGTAGTCCTTCCTGACCTGGGCAAGATCCCCTGGGAGGAGCTTCAGGGTCACAAACAGCCCTGCCAGCAAACATATAGAGAAATTCAATGAGGCAGACACTGAAAGGATACACCCTGTAGACTCCTCACACATCATTTATTTCCCTCAAAACAAAAAGGTCAATTTAGAACAACCCTCTGAAATCACAAGGGACACACTGTGAGCACTTCATTTTACCCTGGCCTTTGTGATTGACCTCCCGTGTGGCAATGACTTTGTTGAAGACAGCAGTGAGCGGCTCATTCTCTCCTATGACTCGAGATGGGATGAGTGGAGACATGATGAGCTGCCTCTGACGGATGTAGGTTTCCATAGCTATCCTGGGAGAGACGCATTGGGATGAGAATAAAAAAAAAAAATCAGAGGCCAAGATCTTTGACAGGTGACAAAGAAATTAACAGAAGTGCTGCAAAGGCAAAGTGAGGCTCTTGAAAAGATGCACCATTATCTCGTCCCACACCCCACTTACCTTAAGTGACTACTGTGGAGCAATGCAACAGAGTGCTAGCACTGAACTGCTCTTTATAAAATATAAGACTATGTATGTGTGTATTTTAAAATATATAAAATATTAAAATAATTTAGTCTGCAGCTAAAATCGATCAAAAAGTCATGTTATTACTGTTTTTCTAAGTTGATTTGGCTAAAAAGTTGAAGAAAATCATGATTCTCAAAACAATTTGTGAAATTCCCAAATCCATATTTCATGTCCTCATTTCTCAACCGTATATGCATGTCTTTTTGCTTTCATACAGATTCATATGTCCAAGTACAACAAATCTTAACTTCATGTTTCCAGTAAATTAGTATTGGCATAAAAATTATTAAAAGATGAATCTTTAAGTTCAATTGGTGACATGTTCATTCTCAAATTTCTTGTGCAACTTATTACATGCTGTCAAATTTAGTTTACAGGTGCAACTCATGTATTATTTCAAAACACATTTACACTACCAAGGGGTGAAACTGAGTTTCCTGCATCACAGTTATTGAATATGGACAAGACAAACATCAGAAAGGCACAAAAGGCTGTTCGTACAAAAGGGAAAAGGTCTGAGCATGTGCTGTGGTTTGGTCAGAAGGAGAAGTGAACACAGAGGAAGAGACAGAGTTCATGTAGAGGAGGGAAGAATTTTGTGTATTGCATGAGAAAATATCAGATATGAGGTAGATGAAATGCTGTGGCCAGACAAAAGCATTTCTACAATAGCTCCTCATTTGCATGAATCTGTTTTATTGAGATATTTTTCTTTATTGTACTTTTTTTGTATTTTACGTTAATGTTACACTAAGGCAGTTTCTGTCTCTAGGGGTACTAGGTGAAGACTTACTGCGAGAAACCTGTGAGTGCAGACCATTTGTTGAAACTGGCATTTGATTTGAGTCTTGATGGATACAAACCAGCAGGCTGTACAGGATATTTGTCTTCACTATTGGCTTCCTGTTTGTGACTCTAAATGAAAAATAAATTGACTTTTGACTCAGGAGTTTTGAGTGAATGACAGCCTTTTGCAGGACAAATGAAGTGTTGTGCTGCTCAGCGTACAGTAAATTGACATGGTGATTGCACTTCATGTTTTGAGCACCGCAACATTGTTTTGGAAGATGTGTTTAACTATAAAAGAAAATATTGGCATTCCGTTGTTATTTCAATCTTACAAATATCTTTTCTTTCCCTATTCTTCATTGGAAAATTCATTTTCTATGACCTTATTTGCAATTATCCAGTTCATGATTACCAGTGGAACATAAGTCACTCAGTGTTAGTGCTCAAATATAAATGCATTTGGCAAGACATGGAAGCTTATCAAATTAATCTGTATTACAGCCCGTCTGTTTAAAGACACTCTGACCACTGGTATTTGAGAAGAGCAGAAAACTGCATGTCCAGGAAACCTTTACTCATGTTACTTGGGAGACACAATTGTGCAAACAGAAACAATGCTTAAGTCTGGATAAGAATATATCCCTGCAGATTGCAGATACATTTCATGATGGAAAAATGTTATAAAAATCTACATTTCATAAATAAAACAATCATCCAGACATTCTAAGAATGCATCAAAATATTCTTTCCAACAGAAATATGTTTTTTTGTCTGTAATTCCTCAGTGAACTGTTACACTGTGAGAGGAAACAAATAGAGGTTAAATCTTGCTAAAAAAAATTTTGATTTGGATGTCAAGAATCAGTCAAGATATTTTTGGGGCTCTTGCATCTAGGATCCCTGTGAATGTATTATCATCCATATCCACCCACTGCGTAGGAACTGTGAAGACACGGCCTTGAAGTCTATCTTTGAGAGGAGGTAACACTCAGGATTGTGAAGTTTGTTATATTTGTCCTTGAAATGCAACAGGAAAAGTTGAATTGCATTCCTTGAAAAAAAAGAAACACAGTAAGCAAATATAGCTCAAAACCTATTCCAATTCTTTTCCATTATTCATACTCGATTGTATTACACTGCAAAACAAGGTTGAGCCTGTTACCAATATAAGAGGTGTGACAACATCAAAAGACTCACTGCTGAAAAGGAATGAAATGCTGTTTGTCTTCATCATCTGTTTTGCCATGGGCGATGTCTGTTATGTCCATCACTGCAATGACAAAGATATTGAGAGCATCACAGTAAGAAAGCAGACTGTCAAGAATGAGCTAATTCCCCAGATGCAATGCAGTTTTTAAGTTACTGCCAAAACAACAACAAAATAGGAATTTCCTTGATTTAATAGCACAGATTCAATTTACTCACTATAACTCTGGAAACTGTATTTTCTACTTCTGAAAACAGAAGTTGGGCCAGATGTTGTTGTCTCATTCACCTGTTGCCTGGTACTGCAGACAGTCAGGGGAGTAAGACAGATTGAGGGTTCTTGCTCTTCTGCTTGCAAATGGGTGATGTTTCCGAATTGTGAATTCCATCCAGCTCTTTTCCTAAAGTGTGTTTTTTTTTCCTGGCTAAGAATAATGTGACTTCTGAGTTAAACGTTCTTTCTGACTCTGGTTTCAGTCCATTTGCTGGAACACTATTTCTCATCAAATCCACCAATCATCTGGCCAAAAAAAAAAAAAAAAAAACGACGGTTGCTAAACCAATTTCCACCGACTCCTTTGCCAAGGCAGAGCGGAGGCATTTTCTAGGTCAGGAAGCAGGTGTTCCCATTTCATTCAGCACATGGATCCTTCATTTTTACACCTCAGCCGAACTATTCATGCAACTACAGCATCAGAGAGGAGTGCCATTTTTCGTTGATTTTGTGTTGTGTAAACAAATATTGGAACATTTGAAAAGGTGCTCACCGGCCACACCAAACGGTCTCCTCAGTCCGCCTGTGTGTTTCTTGCCCTCTTTGAGCTCCATGCTGCCAACTCTGATGATCTGACAAACCAGGAAGAGTCGCTGCCTCATCAAGTCACTGCTGCTCAGGTCCTGGATGCAAAGGACGATCAAGATGATTTATTATGGCATTTTAAGTGATGAAGTGCAATGCATACAAAAGGCAGAGGGCTGTACGTGTCACTGCCTGTCATTATGTGCATTTTGATAGTTGGAGCTACAGACCAGTTAGCAAATATTACAGGATGAATGCATGCAGTAAAAACCTCAAACATATCACCTTTCCGATATCTGTGTGTTTATTTTTCTGGATGCTTTTTAAGTCAAAGGAGTCTTGACTTGTGTGCTTTGAGCAAGTACGTTTGACTACAGTTTCTCAGTACTTTACCTTGATGAATGTGGTTTTATCACATTCTGAACTACCACTTCTTGGTGGCACATACGCAGGTTGACACAATGGCTTGTTTGCGGGGAAGTGCTGACTGTATCATTAACATAAACAGCAGCGATATAATAATGTATTCAAATTCTCAAAGATGTGCCATGAAAGTGGCCCATTCAGTGAAACTTTGAGTAAATTAGAACCTATCCAGGAGCAAATTGTCTTCTTTGTCACAGATTTCAGGCAGCGCTGGATTGTTTAAATCCGAAGCAGAGGGAATACATTCATTGGGTTGGGATTCAGTTACCGTGAATAGCGCTGGCAGGTTGTTGAGTTTTTCAATTTCTTTAGGCATCCCCATACTGTTCCATCGCACCAAGAAGTTCTCGCTGCATGAATTTCAATAAGAATCACAGTTAGGTATCACATAATCTAAGGCACCGGGAGAAATGCAAAAATATAAAAACAACTAATGCAAAAACTCTTCATTATTTCATCTGGCCAATTGGATTAGATCTAAAGTGTCATGGAAATGTTAATATGCTTTCATATTTTCATACTAATGATGTGACAATAAGTTTATTGATCCCTACAGACCTCTATTACAGCAGACATTTTGACTTGCCAAACACAGGTGATGGTTACATTGTATTTAGATGTGCAGTGCCAGAAAGGGCTGACTGGCACACCTTAATGGAACATGACCTGCTATAAAAGATGTTTCAATATCAAAGTGAGAAGTGTGTTTTCCCCAAAGAGACACCAAAGGTCTGATCAGCTGAAGAACAGCCAGTGTTATCACATAGTGTTTTTTACATTAATCACATTGATAATAATGTACTTGATTCGACTCTATTAGATTTTCTTATATTTTAGAGGTTGTTTCAATCACTTTTATTATTTATGCTGGCCCCATTTTTGCCGAGCTCAGAATAGAGACATTACTTTTCTACTCCAGCAGGCAGAAGCAGCAACCGCATAATGCTTGAAAGGAGTAGCCTTCCAGCTTTGAGTTTTAATTTAAGACAGTGTTGAAGCTGCTACATCAGAGCTGTGCAGAGTTATGTGACAATAATGCACAACCTCCAGCCATAATTATTATTCTCAATGGCTATGGTATAACTTGTTATGATTAATTCTTCACTTTACAACTTTTGTTATAAGTGGTTTTTACATATTATTACTAGTAGTAGTAGTTACGGAAGCCGAGAACAGCCATGTTTGCATTTTTTTTTTATGCCATTTTCTCGAGATAATGAGATAATTTATCACAAGATTTATCTGGGTGGAGTTCATTCTCATTTGTTCATTCCTGTCTTCTCCTCTCCATGTCTTCCTCACATGATAGCTCAGCTACTTAGATCAAGCACAAGAAGCCTTCAGGTGGTTCTTAAGGACGTGGGTTCACATCTGTCATATATTGGTTCTTATTCCTTCTCTCCACCCCACTTTCCTTTCTCTCATTAAGTCTAATAGAAAGAAAATTCTTGAAAGATATTGTTTGGTACTTCTCCTACATGAAACATCCCATCATTTTACGACCATGTTAATCAACCTGCCATTTGGCCGTGACACAGATGTCACTTATAAAAAGGTGCTGTTAATGATAACGGGTACTCCTTGATCTGACATTTTTGGCTTATATCAGTTGCTACAGTTGTCAAGGTGCCATCTATGCATGCCAGCATGGCACTCCTGATCTCTGATAAACATTATAAGTAATAAGATGAAACAAACTTTTCGTGATAACGGGTTGATTATCCTGTTATCTTGAGATAACATAGTTCACTTTCTTGAGATAACGAAATAACTAAAGCTGTAATATGTAACTATTCCACATTAAAATGTCTAAAAATGACTAGACCTATGTTTTTATATATTATTTATATATATCTTATATTTTGTTGAGTTGCGTACTTACATTATCCCAAATGTTTCCAACAATTTTCAAACCCAGAGAAATCCACAATTTTAATCAAGGTTACAGTCCGTTTCATTTGGTCACCTGTCAACGGCGTTATACCCCCTCTAAGAGTATTCGCGCATGCCTCTGCATTGTGGTTGTCCACCACAACGGCGTCTACCAAAGAGTATACGCATACAAGATAATACGTTGGCATTGTGGTTGTCTGCCAGAAACTGTCGTCATACATTTTATTCAGTTTTAAGGCACAGTTTTATGATAAACTTTTGAAATCTTGGTCATTTTTAAGTATATTGTTAAATCAGATTTTAGTCATTGGACATCTGGATCGTAAGCTGTCAGAGAAACAAGCTGAGCAAACGTTAGCGGCAGCTCGGCTCGCAGCCCCTCCGGACGTCATGTGTCCACCAAACAGCATCAGAGAAACACTGCTTTATTCACTGTTTCTACTGGTTTTAATCATCGGGTCTGTTTGTTTTGGAGAGAAGGAGACCTCTGTGGATAATTCGTCTCCTGGTAAAAACCTCCTAAACAATGAACACTGAAGGAATCCTAACCGGGAGAAACTGGTTGTTTAATAATGAAAACAACTCCCATGATCCCACGCTACTTCACACTGTCAACAAACTCTGTCTTTTGTTATTGTTTTGATTGGAAGAAATTACATATTGTGCGTTTAACTAATTGTAAGATCTAATAATCTTCCTTATTAACAAAAAATGCAAGCACAGCCATCCTTGGCTTCCGTAAGTAGCAGTAATGGTAGTAGTAGTTCTAAATAAGTCATCTTTGGGCCTATTTATGAGCTGTGATCAATGTCATATTGAGATGAATTTTGATGTGGGGAATAATTTTTTTCATCTATCATGGTGACACAAATGCTTCTCTGTGCCACATAACAGAATGTAAAGACTCAAACCAAAACACACCAACAGAACAATGCTACAAAACCTACAATGACAATGACTTACACTACCTGCTGGACGAGAATAATCCAACAAAACTTAATGAATCAGAATGACCAATTAACTTTGGCTTGTTGCTTAGTCAAGAGGTAAAAAGTGAGGAGCAAACCTGATGAATTCTGACTGGTCAGGGTCATAGAGAGACATTAGCAGCTCAGCATCTTCTCCAATGTTGCATACAAAGTTTTTCAGGTTCATGAGTAGACTGTAGGTGTGCACTGTGCTGAACAGGGTCTGACGCCTCATTTCCAGGTTTTGTTGTCGTGTCTACAAAAAAACCAAGGCCGCAGGCAGTGCACAGACACAGATTAATTAAAATAGACAAATACTATGGAGTAAAGCTACTGACAGTACCAACAAATCAGAAACATGCCTTCTCCTCTTGTATCCTGTCATCGACACTGCGTGACGCGGTCTCGTGTGCCCGGAACAGACTGACCGTGCTGGTCCGATCAGGATCCAGTGTGTTTCCTGCTTCATCACGTACCACCAGGTCCAACCCCAGAATCCTGAGCAGCACAGAGGATCAAACAGCATCAGATGGGTTTACACAGACAATCCTAGGGCCATGACTCAAGCATATAAAACTTTACAGTGGCGTATATGTCAAGGCGTTTCATTGCAGTACAATAAGGAAGCAGGATTCATACCGGTTTCCATAATCAATCTTCGCTGTGACTTTCTTTTTGAGCTCTACAAGGTCATCCTTAGGCAGCGTTCCTGACACTATCTGAGATCGATATTCGATGAGGCTGTAGGCCATCTGCTGAACACTCCTGAACTGGGTAGTCTTGTTCGCCTGTCAAATAAACAGGTATACACTTATACTTACACTTGTAAGAAGATAGTCTTCAGAGGAATGAAAAGTAACACTATGTTTTTAACAGAAAAAAGTGGTGAGAAGCTGAGTAGAATACAGGACTGTGTGTGTGTACTAGAAACAGAGAGGTTGATAAGAGAGAGGCAATCTACACTTACCACAAAGAGCTTGTGCCATATCTGTGCCCATTCCCTCAGAGTAGCCCCGAGCTCCTGCACCAGCGGTAGATCTGCTGGAATAATTATTTCCTGCTGGCTACCAGCCACAAGAAGAGAATAATAAGATATTGGAAAAGTGGCTCATCACTCACAGATCACGTCATATAATTTGGACAGACACAAGTGCATTTCTATACATGATAAATAGTTGGATGGTTTTCCTACACCGCCAGGAAAAGCATTACTGAATCCTCACTTATGATAATTACAAGTGCACTGCTATGTTATTGGCAAATGACAAGGCGGGGCGGCAAAGCAAAAGCAAAGTGGATTATCATCAAGATGATATGTTTACTGATATGTGATCTCACCCTATTCCCTCAACCGTAGCCTCCTTTAAGTGGATGTAGGAAGATGGGAAAATGCCCTGGGGAAACAACGAGTTAATATCAATATATATATATATATATAAATAAATATAAATATATATATATGTATATACCCACAGATCACAGAATTGGATATAGGATAAAGAAGTGCTAATGATGCCCATACCTTGTGTGATTTCTCACGTAGCGTGTAGCCCCTATACCAGCCTGAGGAGATATAAATTAATAGAGAAACATGTTACACTGAGGGAGAGGCAGTGGATGAGATAGCAGCGATGACAGTCCAGGCTGTCGAGAGAACAATGTGGTGGACTGCAAACTCATTTACATTATTAAGCATAGCATATTGAGAGCCAGTTAGTTCAGCGTCTCTTAAATTCTTGTGTCAGCTTGCTCAGAGAAGGAAAAGAGGGATGTGTCAGGGCCTGTCGTGTGTTCAGGCTTACTCACCTTCCAATTTCTCAAGTATGTGCACCGTGTCCCCCACCTGTAGACACAGCTCCTGCTCACCACGGGGATCATAATTGTAGATTGCTGAAGGACAGAAAAGGACTGTCTCATTATGTGAAACACACAAAACATTCAGTAACTACTGTTAACAAAGAAGGTTTTGATCGACAGTTTGACTGACGAGTTTTGTTCCTCCTCAAGGTCCAGTGGATTAAGAAAACCCCCAAATCCCTTTTCAATAACTCACTTCACAGAGGAGCAAAGACTTTTTAAAAAAGTTTTGGATCAGAGGTTTGTAGTTTCTCCCTGGAAAAGGAAACCAATTCAGCCTCCTTGTCACAGAGCTAGGACTTGCAGGCATTAAGGATCCTAATCTTTGATTTATTCTTCATCTCATTGCTCTTTCTAACAGCAGGCTGTTTGTGCAGCAGGCTTGTGTGACTCAAATCTCCAAAGCATTTTGACGATTCTTAATTGAAATGAATGCCCTGAAGCTGTGTTTAACGTTCCAGTACCGTAAATGGACTGTGCTGAAGCAGGTGGCTTCCAGGTCTGATGCAGTGTCAACAGTGAGGCGCAGAGCTCAAACGGCGATAGCATCACATCCCCTATATTTCTGATATCATCATACCATTCTGGCCTTTGGTCATTAGTTACACTCTGCAGGTTCTGTTTCAGCCAAGAGGCTCACCTGTGAGCCCCGCCCTTCTCTACATTCAGTTCATAAACCACAGCTTTCCTGGAGGCGAGTCCTGTCTTTCCTTTTTAACTCTCTATCCCGGGCACATATGGGAGGGATCACACAAGAATATGACTGCAAACGCTAAAACACACTCACACACATACACACACATGCGCACACACACACACACACACACATAAAAACCAGACAGACATTGCAAAAGAGAAACCTTGGCAAACAATACTGTAGCAAAGGTCTTTGTCATGACTTGAGGGAGCTCTAATAGTGCGCAGCCACTCATTCTCATAGTGAGATAGAGAAACTATGAGCAGAGCTCTGTCCTGACTTGCATGGTGATAATGCTTGTTACTGGAGGCTAGATTTCACTGCACGCTTCAACTGGCTCGGCTTATCACACCTCAGTCTGAATACCAAAACTTGACAAAACACTGAATGTGACTACCCTTCTTCCTCCATGACTTCCTCGTCAGTGATAGATTTTTCTGGCTTCCCTTAACACACATTTGCACAGACAGAGATCTCCAAGCATAAATCAGTTTTTAGTCTAAGACTGTGTTTGTGTAGGCAGCCCATGGGCTCTTAAAATATTAGGTTAGACCCATGCCTGCTGCGTTGTTAGGATATCACTTGCACAGGTTCACGCCTCACTGCGAGATCCCTCATCCGGTCATCAGAAAGGAGAACAAACACTGAAACCTTGAAGGGATCAGAAACACTGCAATACCAATGACGTTGGTACGGTTTTGTTTTTCCTAAATCAAAATTTGAATTTCTTCACATGAGCTTGGTGGTATCTACCAAACCAAACCACAATACCATGAACAGAAAGTTCTGGCCTTTAGAACTAACATACTGACACATTGTTTTCATTTTAAGAGAAGTTACTGACATACTCTGACTCCTCTTTCAAAAGAGGAGTGTTTGTTTTCACCAGGAAACTATTTGTGCAGTCAGAACAATACCGAATGAAACGTGCACTGAAGAAATTACATTTGCCTCTGGCCATGCCGAGAGTGACAATGGTCCATTCACCAACTTGACACAGTGTCCAGGCCTGGCAACAGCATGGCAGCACGCCAATGGCAGGAACCCAGTTGAGCGTGTTGTGATGCCACAGTGTCTAAACTAAAGGCAACAGTCTGGGCCTTGGCAGCACAGCTCATCTGTACAACTCTGAGACACACTGTCTTCCTCTTCAACTTGAAATACTGAGCCTGCGGACGCTGCTGTAAATTCCAATAAAGCCACTATCTGCGCAGATTCAAGTTAACGTGCATACTAATGTTAAATCAAAGTCAGCCTGATTTACTCTAAATGATTTATCATAGAAATGGATTAGCTAACAATTAAAGAACACCACGGCCGAACAGTTTGAGCAGCTGCTGGCTGCTTGTCAAAGTTAACACAATTCAATGAGATTCTATTGTTTTCATCACTGACTGGATGCCAAACAAAACAAAATTCGTATTCCAAGTTATGGCAAAAACAAAACAAAAAAAAAAAGAAAAAAGACTGGCAAAAGAAACCAACACACAAAATAATGTGAGATACAAGAGTCTAGCAACCAATCCTTGAACATCAAAACCCATTTTACAAACATAAAAATTCTCACAATGAAAAAGGGTAGTATTTTATTTCAAACCAAATGAACACAGATATTACATAAAAACTGATTTGTGTTATGAATTGAAAAGGTTTCAATAAGCTACCATTCAGTGATGTACCACGTATGCCCTGAACTTCAAGCAGAACCATTTCTACCAAAATAGGGAAAGGTGCAGTATCTCTACAAAAAGTCATTAGGTAAAAAGCAAGTCTATTAAAGTTTGTTTTTGAGCCAGTTCTCCTCAGACAGGATGTTTCAAAACATAATAAGGCCTCGGTAGGAAAAAGCCTTTTGCCTCCCATCTAATGTCTAGACAGCCAGGAACGATCTCTAGCTCTTAAAACTGTGCTCCAGCTAATAATTCCTGATAGGTTATCCGTAAATCAGAGATTTAATTCTGAAGTTCAAAACTAATAGTGCAAAAAGGAAAAGAACGAGATCAGTGTGGGCTCACCTCTTTATGCTGGTTGAAAACCCAATTGCAACAATTCACAGAAAGAAAATTACAATTGGCTTATCTAAATGCCTTTCTCCAAGTTGCTAAAGAATTAAAAGAATCACTGTGAAACAATGTGCAAGTTGTAAAAGTCATTACTGACCAAGCATCTGGTCAGTCCATCAAAACTGACATGAAGGTCAACACTTATCTCTAAATCACTGGCTGCAATCAAGTTTGACATTGCAAGATGACAAACAGGGATGTAATGATAGTGATCTTTTTAGCCTGCAAATCTCAACATCTTTAGATTTGTTTTGCTAATAAGACGCCCGCGCAGCATGGAACGTCTGCAGAGGAAACTACTTTAAGCTGTTCATCATTTAAACAAAACTTATTTGCTATCAATTGCATAATGTCACAAGATGAAACTTTTGGCTGAGTACTACAGCAGAAACACTGGTCACACGACTGAAGCGAGTACAAGCATGCGCAAGTCTATGTGACTTCAATAGCTTGAGTGGTAGTTCCCTGAAGAGAACTCAAGGTAATTATAGAAGGTGCTTGCTAGTGCTGCTTGTAAGCAACCGAGGGGTATTATAATCATTATGAGAACATTATTATACAGTATATATCAGGCCACGCAATATGTTAACTCCAGGGGTTTGCTGCAAGGTATCAAATGTATTAATCATAACAATTTTACAGTACATTAAAGTCCTTGTCCACTCAAAAAGGTGTTTTGCTTATTTTTACTTCACTTGGATGTTTGGCCTTGGCTGTGCAGGGTTTGACTCTAGACGGCTGTTTTCACATTCATCTGCTGAAGGAGGAAAGTTTCTCTCTGCTCTCTTTAAATCTTAGTTTAAGCTGTTTACATATACGCATGATTTGTGAAATCACAACTTGGTTTGGAAGCAGATAATAGTGGAAGAAAATGTTTCAGACACAAATCACTCAAAAAAAAAAGTGTTTTTATATATCTCCAAACATTTTTAGATGTTTAAACTTAACTTTAACTTTCTTCACCCTCTCTGTCAATACTTCACTTCACTGGGCCATAACTGTGTAATTTTGTTCACATAAGCTCATAATAAAAATGGCCAGCTTTATCTTGGTTTTGTTCAAATTCATGTAAGCATTTATATGACCACTTGCCAAGGAGACCTTGCCCTGAAATCTAATAGAGCCATGGGATGCCATTACGGATACGAATAATGTAAACAGAGATGCAGTAAATTAAACTAACCAGGGCGTGTCTGTGTTCTTCACCTGCTGATTCAGTTTTTACTGCAGTGCTTGTTTTTACGATGTGAAAATTAGGAAGCTGTCCTATTATGACGGTGTTACAAATTCACCATTAAAGATTGTGATATCTTAATCCCCATATTATCCACATTTCCCTGTTAGCTAGCACGATATAACTGATATTATCAGAAACCTTGCAGTCTCTTCTTTCATCCAAAATGTAGTTGCCTGTATTTGGGCACCGCCTGGGGTTGACTAATCGGATTAAAAACATAAAACCTTGTAAAGGGTCCGATGGCATTTTTAGGATTAAGTACAGTGTTGGTGACTTCTGCCCTGTTTCTGAGGTGAATGGCAGGAGAATGGCGCAGTCTACAGCAACAGTTTTGAATGTCATACTGGGATCTAAAAGGATTAACACAAAAAAAATTCCTCAACATCAGCTGCTAAAACAAGGTCATACATGACCAAGAGGGGGAGTGTTTGTACTGCAGAGCACTCTAAATCCACATTAATTTGAGGTTTAAAATGTTTTTTAGCTACAACAGCTGCAAAGCACATAACACTTTCTTTAAAACCTAAGATAAAGTCAGTGAGAGGATCCAGGTTAGAGGAGTCAAGCTATTTCAGTGCTGGGCTCTGATTCACTCTTACTCCTGAAGGACTATGGACTCTGGCATATTCTCTACATGCAGGGTTTTCTTCAAGTGTAAGACATCTGCTGCATACCCGGAAACACTGTCTGTAAAAGAGTCTGTAGCTTTAAGCACAGATTTAGCGGTGAGTCAGTACAGTAACCAATGACCAGCCAACCTGTGCTGACTGTCATTACAGGAAACCAGAAAGGGATTTTTGAGAGAGACAACAGTTGTGCACATTTGCCTTGAGGGTGTGGAGGACTACCTGATAGCATGGACACACACACACACACACACACACACACACACACACACACACACACACACACACACACACACACACACACACACAGGTGACTAGGCCACACCTTTTTTCTTTTTTTTTTAACGATTGCAGACCATATACAAAAATGCAAAACTATAAAGTGGTAAGCACCACACCAATAGTAATGAAAGCTACATTTATTACATTGCTACAGTAAAGCAATATGTTATATTTACACTGACAAACTAATACTTATGCAAATTGTATTCTCTTATCTCTCACATGCATACAGTATTCACAGTGGCTCCCATGTGGGGCCCTGCAGGAGTCCTTGAGGGGGCTTCAAGGGATCTTCCAGCAAATTGAGGATTAATTTAAGTTCAACAACAAGTCAGCTCGGTGAGATTAAGCACAAGAAGAATGACTGGTATGCTCATTGAACTCTTGGCTCCTTTCCCTTATTCCTCGCCATATAAAACGGACAGTTATAAAAGTTATTTCTTTCTACGACCTACGCTCCCTTAGACAACAAGGGAAAGTAACAGCTCAGCTGTGTCCTTGGAATAAAAAAATAAATAAAAAAAAAGTTTATGAAACTCAGCCGGGCTACTATTCGCCGTGTATCAACAACAACAGAGTCGCCGATAACTTCTGTTTCCCAGTTTCTCAGAGACCACTTTCCCCTGAAGTTAGTTGAGTTGGGAGTTCACTCGGCAGTTGCAAAAAACACGCAGCTGATTTTTGAAAACTTACCGACTCCGTACTTCTCTTTTTTCGTGGGTATCCAACGGGTCATGGCGGGGGGGCGGGAAATGTAAAGTTGTCTGAATAAATAAATAACTATATACAACAGCCAAAAGAGGACGGGCGGTGCACTCCTGCTCGTCCCGAAGTCTACAGTTCCGCCATCATGACTTGTAAACGGGGAGGGGAGAGGAGAGCAGGGGATAGGCGTGAACCATGAGCCTTCCCAAACTACCCCCACAATAACAACACAGATCCACATTACACCACTGACCCTCCCCGACAACCCTGTGCGAGAGGCTAAACGTCATTCAATAAATAAATAAATAAATCCTCACGTGAGCTAAAATTGAATTCGATGACTGAACTTTTCCTAGTTTTGCTTCAAGGTCTCCTGATGGTGTCGGTAGTTTCAGAAGTACAGGCGCACTATTTGACAATCTAGAGGAGAATAATTAATTGAAACCCGAGATATAAATCACTGATCTGTCATAAATAAATTATCACCAGGTTATTGTTTTTAATTTAGAATGAAATTGACTTGCACACCCCATGCTGCTCACATTGACTGATTTAATGCTGATCTATTCTGAGTGAGCCTGAATATGTCCTAGACCTACTTGGACATATTTATACACTCACATAACCTAAGATGAGCTTATATTTTAAGTGACATGGCAGACTGTTTCATTGCAACACAATTGATTGTTCAAAATAGGGAATTATGGCCAAAACAATGTTAAACTTGTCCATCAATGAGGCTATTGGCTGTAATTTTAATGTCATTTCAACATGGTCAGTATATCAGAAATAACACTCAGCCTCCTTCCCTGAGCAGTGAAGTAATTTACAGCTGTTGGCTGAGATCTGGTGGCCCACTTAGCCTTTTGTTTGCCTATCATGTGTGTGTGTTTTTTTTTTCTGCTGCCATTGGCCAGCCAAATGGTGCTGTCAATAATGTTCAGCCATCCAATGCTTTTGTTGTTCCCTTTGACAGGGCCATATCATTTTTCCCCCCTATCTATTGTGATGTGGCTGCTTTAGAACACAGCTAGTGGAGGAATTAGTCAACACACAAAGCACATACTGATTGAAAGCTATTATTGAATCTTTTTTTCTTTTTTTTTTTAACAAAGAACAGAGCTATTAAATATACGGAAGTTACGAAATAGCATGGGAGGAGGGTGTTTACCGGCTATAACTATAATCAAGAAAACAGACACTTTTAAAAATGAAAAATTAAAAAATTATACCTTTAGATAATAACATTTTTGAAATGTTGCCTTTTCTGCATAATACTAAAGTGAAGTTACCCTGAAGCATAAATATGTGAATTTAGTTCCAGTCCATGAAGTACTTTCTGCTTCATGTTTAATAACTCTACCAACCTTCTTAAATATCATCCTGAAAATCAGGTCCCACAGATATATTTTGCTGCTACATGTTTAATATCAAAGGTTATGACTTGAGCTGTTCCAAATGTTTATTGTGACCTATTTTTGGTTGCAGCTGTAGGTGCTCGCTGAGTGTGTGAATTCATTGTAAGGGGGCTTTAAATCTGCTCATGCACTTTTCCCGCTCTGAGTCTCCCCAGTCCTTTGGTGATGTTCCTTACACTACATATCAAATGTGAAAAGTTGCTACTGGGCCATCAAAAGTTCAAAACAATCAAATCTACAAAAAGGAATACAATATTGCCATCACCTGACTGCTTTGTGCTATTGCATACAGTAGACCGTTAGTCCCTGACAAAACCTTAACATTGCAACACATTGTGTTTGTTGTGATATGGTGTTCTAAATATCTGCTATGTAACTCTTGCTTAACTCTTCTGCCTGCAGAATCGTTGGAGAGAGATGATAACATACAGGCGGTGGTGTGGGGTTACGCATGCATGTCTTGCATTAGTGTGTGTGACAGTTTTACAAGTAGAGTTCAACTCCAGAGTTCATCTGGAGTTGAATTTTCCATAAGCAATAGGAGTAGACAGGCTGGGTCTTAAGAGGAAATCCCCACTCCCTTGATCTTATCATTTACATCATGTTATGTTATGTCACAGACAGCACTCTAATAAAATACTCTGACTAGGTTCAGGGTTTTAGTAATTATGGTTTGAAGAAAAGAAAAGAAAAATCCACTGTGTAACCATGAGCAGACGCGTGACGTAAATGGAAACAGGTGTAACATAAACTGATTTGTCTCACTTTTGCTGAGAGTGTGCTGTATTATTGTAGATAAAAACAGATGAAGGTATGTCCTGAAACAAGGGTATCCTGTCAGTTTATTTTGCCTAAGGGCTTCTCCGTGTGTTGCCAGGCACACTACAAATAAACATTTAGCATGACAGACAGTTCAAATAACAATAAATATGCTCCCTATCTACCATCCACCTCCATATACTCTAGAGCATTTGATTAGTGTTTGTGTGTGTACATGCTTGAGTGCATGTACACACACACGTGTGTGTGTGTGTGTGTTTGTTTTTATGGGATGCACAAAGATGAAGCACATTGAGCATCCATATGTATGAAATGTACCATATAAATAAAGCTTGACCTGACCTGACTCCACCGTTATTCAATGGCTGACATTACTAAACTCGGTGAACTGTGGTTCCCATGATGCAATACAATGCTTCAGAGACTTCTGAATGGTGGGGCTCTAAACACTGGTCATAGCCCCCACTGAGGTGTTCAATTCCTGAGACAAAAGCAGACAAAGGGCCTAATGGATTTATGGGTCCACTGCCAGGACCATGTGATGCCAGAAGCAAATTGGACCTCAGCACCTGGCTGTCTGGCAGCAGAATCAGGTAATAGCCTGGTCCTGCAATGCTGTGCAGATAGGTCAATGCACTATCTGTGACCAGGGACTCAACAACCTGGGGCAGAAGTTGATTGCAGTTGACATTTGGTGGAGGTATACCTAAACTTTTAAACTAAAATATATCGGTCTTGCTTTTTTGTGCATGCATGAAATTGTGCGTGCATTTCACCATGGTCACTGTGCAATGATGCAAGCTGTCAATGTTTTTATGCAATAATAATGGCAGACTTGCCAAATACAGACAGTGTTTCACATTTTCTGAAGAAATACAGACATGACAGTATGGACTGTCAATGCATGTGATCACAGAATTTTCTGCAGGTAAGTTAAGGTTAGCACATGTATATCCACAAGTCTAACATCTCATTTCCAGGTTGTTATGCATGAGAAAGGATATGCCCTGCAGGCTTCCCCATTTGTCTCCATCAGACTCAGTGAAGCATCCTTTGTGCCCTGGTGGGTACACAAGGCCATCTGAAAGCTGTAGCTATGTGTATGCCAGAAAAAGTACGTTTTTTTTTTTAAATTTATTTATTTTTTAGAGAAAGTGCCACATCTTTAAATGAAATACTCTCTGTCTGCTGTCCTGCAGGCCAATGCAAAGGCTCGTTTGTCAGAGCCTTTTAATTAGGTGACACTCTGAGATCAGCAGAGGGAGCCACAACTCTTATCTAAAACTTCCTTTTCTTTGTGGAAGCAAAGCATGGCTGTGTGAAAACCAAAAAGGCAGACTGCTGTGTGACCACCCTCGCTGTCTGGACTCAGGCTAAAGCAGTGTGTCTCTGTGCTGATTGGATCCACCCACCAACAATTCAAAAAATACAATCAAGAGGGTGTTTCTCTCAAGGTGAAAACATAATTTTTTTGGAAGACATGGGAGGATTAACTCTGTTTTTCTAATTCTATTCTCACAATATTAATTAAAAGATTGAATGTAATTGTATTTTTCCTATCCCATGTACAGTACTTTTGGGTGCACTGGAGTGCAATGCTTTGATCACACTTGGCATTTCACCTCAGTATCAACCTGGTTAAAAATTCAAAGGTTATCATGAGGGACCAAGAACAAAACCAAATAACAGCCGCTGTAGATGGTACACGTGTTTCAGATCCAGTTCCAATCATCGAGTCCAAAGCAATGTATTACTGTATTCTGCATCCTCTTGAAATGTAATATCCATTTGTTGCAATGGAAAGCTGATATTATTTTCCTTGTGTAGACAATGTTTCATAGTTCTGGGATCAAGCCAGACCTTACACAAAGTGCTTAAAAAATCTAGGGATAGCTGAAAGTCAAGTTTTTTTAAAAATCTGACAATATTACAAACAGATGTAAAATCATTGTCATATTCAGGTGTGGTCATTTATTTTATGGAGCCATGAAATACAATGATACAATTTGTTATGCTCACCCTAAATGTAACATTCAAACACAAACTTTTCAGCTGAACACAATCACATTCGTTGTATCTAATTTAGGGATAACTGTGCTACACTGATGTTTGTTTGTTTTACCTTTTTACAGGAAATTACAATGTCTCCTGCAGCACCTTTAGCCCTTTTTGTTTTTCATCAAAGATTTATACGTTTGTGAGGTCTCTGTGCCTCGGTGTTGGGCCTCCCTCTGACATAGCATATGCCCGCAAGAGGGAGAGAGACTTATAAGATTTATATACCAGTCTGTTCACAGCCCAAATGTGACAGATGAAATAGGGGATGAAACTCAATATCTGAAAGATGAAATGTGATAAAAATAATACAACCTTTGATATGCTATGTTTATAGGGAATCTGTGTCCCACAGTGCCCCGAGACACACCAACACACGTATACACCTACACATACACACAGCCCTGCAAGCCTATACAACACAAGTGATACATATGAGCACCTGAGGGAGTATCTGTATATTCTGCTGCTGGTTTACTGTATTTATTGCGAAGAGCTCCATAATTACCTCAGCATTTTGTCTCCAGGGTGGTTTCTGTATTAAAACCCTGCCAATAATATGTCATTAGTGTATTTTAGCATTTTAATCAATAAGACAACATTTACCATATTGCTGTCACTTTGAGTGGTGGAAGGTGTGTGTAAGCGGAGCCAAATTAATTGCAAAGTAGTATTTCTAATAATTAAATTGAGTGCTCTGTTGGACTGGCTCAAGCCTTACTGTAGCAACTGAGAGCAACAGAAGGAGGGGGATAATGTAGTCTAGCTCAAGGCGGGGTAAACCGAGGACAAGGAGGATGGAGAGGAGCGGCATGTAGTTCGAGGCATTGCCTTGATACCTGCAGGATGCAGTTATATGCTGTATGTGCACATGTTACAGTTATAAGATGATGCAATATTTCAAAGTGTACAGCAAACACATCAAACAGAAGCTTCACATCCGCCCATCTGTCTGAATCTGTGCAAGAAGAGAAGATGGAGAGAGAGAGAGAGAGAGTGTGTGTGTGTGTGTGTCTGTGTGTGTGTGGAGGGGGGGGTTATTTGTCTGATAGGGATTGCATCTCTGCAGATGCGTAAAGGAAGCCCCTGGTCCCTCCACCTCTTTGCTGGGTAAAAAACAGTCTGTCCTCTGTCAAGGTTTAGTGCAGTGAGGTAATTCTCCGCGTCTCCCCTTCTCTCTCCCCAATTACTTCTCAATCTTTCTCTCTCCCTCTTCCTAATGAAATAATGAAATTGCTCTCCCTCTCTTGCTGTCCAGCGAGAGTTGACACTTGGCCAGATTCTTTGGTGCAGCAGACTAGCTGAGTCATAAAGGTTTCAATGCGCCCCGATTTATGGACAGTGATGTGGATGAGGGTGAGGCAGCAGGAAAAACACTGGTGTCAGCTCACTGATCACACAGAGACTGTAGGCATATCAGGGCAGAGGCGACCTGCTGACTCCAGATAAAGACAAAAACGCAGCTGTAACTCATCTCTTTTAAAGGAGAATTTGGTTTAGCCACGTTAAGAGAAATCCAAAAGAGCTTTACTGGCAGTTCATGTTGAAAAAGTGATCTGATTTACTCATTTTAATAACAAGTTGTTCTTGCAGACTACTAATAAGAATAAAATGATGCATTTTCATCTCAAAGACTGGCTTGGTATCATTTTCTTAAAGAACATAAAACAATCCAAACTTGCTGACTCGGCTGGTCTGCTGCAGCTCTCCCTTCCAGTCCATTGTGGCATGATTTGTCAAAATGGAGAGAACCAATGGCTCTTCGGCTGTCATCTGTGTACTTTTTTCCTTTAACCTTCATTAACATTGTGATGAGAAAGGAACATTTTGTTTTAAACCCTGAATGAAAAAGAGCCCCAGCCTAATTAGCAAGTGAAATGTTTATCCTTGCTTGTGAACATGAGTCACAGAGCTTAAACATTGAATATCATTTTCTGCTAACATTTTTGCAAAACGTTATTTGATATGACGCTTTTGCAATTGCAACTGTTTGTGTTTATGAGTAGAAATGAAAATCCTTGAGCTAGTTCTAGATTTACAAGGCTTCAAGGCTTTATTTGAGTTCAATGCAGCATATCATGGAAAGCACTCAGTGAGAACTTGAGGTAAGGCATTTCAGACTGGATATTGCACATTCAGACAGTCTTACAGGCATGTTTTGGTGACAGTAAAGCACACAGGTGTTTGCAGACAAACCTCCACAAAGCAGAATATCTACTCCTGATACTCGTCACAATCTGTCTCGATCAATTACATGATTAGCTTTGATATGGTTTAGTTTCTTTGCTGGTACAGCGTGCGTACATGCTGTGAGTCGCTCAAGTTAATCATACAGAGGATTTTTGTTTACCATATTGTCTTCTGATTTCAAGAGATTTTCCTTTAGTTTGAATTAGAGTAGTATCTGTATATATAGAGCACCACAGGAATTTACATCCTTCAGCTACAGGCTAGCAGGTATTTTTAAAGCATGTACATTTAAACAGTTGTTTTTCCATTTTTCTCATCAGCATCTGCTTCTGCTTCCTTTTCAGTTTCTTCTTTCTCCTTCTCACCATCTGCATCAGCCTCTTCCTCTTTCTGCTCAGCATCATCCTCCTCTTGAGGTTGGCTCTCCTCTCCTCCTTCCTCCTCATCTTCCTTTGCTCCATCTGCTGCTTCACCTTCTTCATTTCCATAGTCATGAGAGAAAAGTTAGAATTCATTTACTAATACACATGTGCACATACCAATTAAAGAAACATTAAACACACAAACCTTCTCCATCTGCTTCTTCCACTCCCTCTTGTTTTTCCTCCTCCTCCTCCTTTTCTTCCGCCTCCTCCTCCTCACCCTCTTCTCCCTGCTCTTCCTCTGCTTCCTCCTCCTCTTTCTCGTCTCCCTGCTCCTCTTCTACTTCCTCCTTCTCTTCCTCTTCCGCCTGCTCCTCCTTCTCTTCCTCTTCCACCTGCTCCTCCTTCTCTTCCTCTTCCGCCTGCTCTTCCTCTTCTCCTTGAGGAGGGCTAGCCTCTGCCTGCTGTGCTTGGCTTGCGGATATCGTCTCCTCTGTGGAGAGTGATGAACTATACAAGCGAGAGCTCAGTAGGTACGGAGCTGCAGAGCTCAGCTGAGGCTGCATGGAGACAAATGATCTTCCATAAGATGGAACAGCGTACATGGCTGCTCCAGCCACATTTAGACGGTTCTCTTCTCCTTCAAGCAGCTTCCTAAGATATACAACAGGAAAATGAGATGTTTAATTATCGGTTTTAAAAGCATTCATTTAAATCACAAAATTATGATTCAAAATACAGAAAAGACAAAACTGTGTGTAAGACACCGACCTATAGGCTGCAATTTCAATATCCAAGGCCATCTTCACATTCAGGAGATCCTGATAATCTTTCAAATAGCGAGCCATGTCATTCTTGTTTGCCCTCAACTCATCCTCCAGTTGACCTATTGTATCCTGCAGAGAAAAGATAAAGTGACATGTTAGTGTCATTATGGTACTGGATGCAGAATGTATCATTAGAATGATAATAAACTGCTACATTAGTCATTTGACTCATCTCAGTTGCTAAAAGGTGTAGAATTCATTTTCATAACATTTTATAGTGATTTTTAAATTAGTTTTTATCATAGAAATGACACAGAGATACTTGCAGCCGTGTTCCTTTATTTCAGTGTCACTCAGTTCCTCACCTGCAGTGCAGAGATCTCAGCACTCTGTTTCTCCTCCACGTCCTGTAGTTGGTTTTCCAGAGCTTGGTTCATCTGACGACAGGCATCAATCTCCAGGGTCCTTTCTTTGAGCAGTCGGCGATATTCTCCAGCTTCGTCTTTGGCATGACGTGCACTCTCTGTGTTGCGAGCGGTGCCTACTGTCATCACATTCATCTTGTTGCAGAACCATTCTTCAGCTGATTGAAGGTTGCGTTGTGCCAGCTTCTCATACTGGACTCGAATGTCACGGAGAGCAGCGGATAGGTCAGGTTTAGCTACCTCCATCTCCACTGACACATCTACGCTGTACTGGATTTGGGCCTGTAGTTCTGTAATCTCACTCTCACAGAGGCGCTTCAGGAAGGCCAGCTCATCCAACAGGGTACCAACTCTTTTCTCAAGCTCAGCCTGAGCCAGTGCAGCCTCATCTGCCCCCTTCCTGGTGTCCATGAGCCTGCCCTCTGCTTCCGCCCTGCAAAGCACTTCATCCTCGAAGCGCTTTTGCAGGTTTCTAAGCACGTCTTCCATCTCATCCCTGTGGTCCTGGGCAGCTTGTTTCTCATGGCGGGCCTCCTCTATAGCAGCATGAAGTTGGCGGATCTCATGCTCATACAGGGCCCGAAGGTTGGATGGCTCCGTCTGCCTCTGCCTGAGCAGCAGGAGTTCAGTCTCCAGCAACTTGTTCTGCTGCTCCAGTTCATGGACCCTCTCAATGAAGCTCGCAAAGCGGTCATTCAGGTCTTGCAGCTCGGCCTTCTCCTGGGTCCGCACTGCTTTGAACTCAGCACTGACCTGGGCTGCTTGGTCAAGGCGTAGCTCAGTGGCAGCTGCAGACACTGGAGCAGAAAAAAACACGGAGGCGAAGCTGGAAGGAGCTCGGCTTTGTGTTGGATAACTTCTGCGTGAAGATGCATAGGAAGTTATTGGGGCAGAGTGGCTGGAGTAGGCAGACCTAGATCCTATTCCTCCACCAGCACCATATCCTGCACTGCGCACAACCACTCTCCTCTTGTAAATGGGAGGGAAATAAGGGTCAAAGCCGGTGGAAGCCATGACTCAAGTGGAGCCTGCTCTATGTCTAGGAATGTAGCTGGCTTGACTGCACAGTGAATCTGCATTACCCTGGCTTTTATAGAGCCTGTAATGACTGTGACGTAAGCTATTTTTTGCAGGCATGCTGACAGAAGGAATTGATAATGGTGCCAGCCAGCCAGTCTCAGCCAAGGGGAGAGATGGGGTGTGGTGAGGATGAGTGTGGGGGGTGGAGGAGGCAGGCATAAGCAGTAGAGCAACAAGGGACTGCAACAGAGGGTCACTGAGGACAAAACAGTATACTGTTACTCCTAAAAACTGCATAAGTTGTTGCAATTTGCCAACATAAATCCTGACAGAGACATAATGTGTCATGCAACTGTACAAACTCTTGAAATGCTGTGTCATAGAGGAGAAGAAAAACACCTTTAGTCAAAGAAGACACTGCTTTGCACCATTTTGCATCATCTGTCTCCTGCATCATTAAAACTATTAGAAATAATATTAATGACAATACTGTCATGATCTAAGTGTCTTAATTAAGTGTCACAGTAAGCCAATGTAAAGCAAATCCACAGAAGATCAAACACTTGAATTCTAGTGATAGAATAAAGACCACCTTAAGCTCAAAGAAATCATTTTAAATTTTAATAAAAGTTTGCCCTCTAGTGGTTGTCTATTTACCATGCAGGTTGGTTACCCTGCATAAAAGTGCACACAAATACACATTACACATGCTGATCACAAATGAATCAGACAGATTTCACTGGTGTAGAAAAAAATATTTACTTGTAGTCACCTGTTTGCATATTTAGCAAAATCATGAGATTGGTTAGGGTTGCAGAAAATAGCAGTTTTGAACACTAAATAATAATCATTCTTCTCCTTATTTCCTATATTGGCTACAAGTTGCTAATTTGATCATCTTTGAACTCTTATATCCTTAGCATTAGGTGGTGTTTTGGATAATTTGAATGTATATACTCAAGGCTTAGGCAATAATTAGGCAATAACAGCTTCTCTTTAAACTGTTTTAATACAATGCTGACAGGTTTGAAAACTTCGAAGTGTACATTTTTGCCTACATAATTCCATGAATTAGTTTGGTGTATTTTTATTGCAATTAATGAATGAGAAGCGCTTACCTATGTGTTAAATGACATATCAGTACGTAGTGCGTGGATAGTATGGTTTTACCAATATACTAATATGTGATTGGTCACATGAATACACCCACAGTGAATTGGCCAATGAGAGACGATTTTACTAATTGGCGGGTAGCAACTGTCATGCGGTGACGCAAACACTCCTAACGTTATTAACAACAAAGGATGATGAATATTTGAAGTTTCAAACTTACTTTGTGCTTCATTTTCACACACTACTGCAGTGTTTTCCGATTTTCCTGCCTTGGTATCGTCATAGCAACGTTACAAATGCAGTTAAAACGGGAATGAACGGTGAGTCGTTCAGCTTTGTGTCTGCTAATATGAGCTAACTTAGCTTGGGGTGATAATTTGAGCTGTTAGCCAGTTGAATTTGCTGGCCCGTCATGAAAATGTATTACTGTACCGGAGTTCAGGTTGTGTTATTCACCAGTGAAGCGTTTCATTTGCTTTGGAGAACTGCCAGCAGCACAACACCGCAGAGCTAAGCTAACAAGGCTGAGTTTTGAATGACATTTAGAGTAAGGTTAGCTAGTCGGTTCCAAGCCCTGTGTAAGGTGATAATAGTTAACCACAGCCGGTTGTTTTGCTCTTCCCATCGTCTAGATAGAGTTAATTTAGCCAGAGAAGCTCTCATATACTCCTGTCATCACACGAACTGAAAGAGTAGAAGAGAGGCAGTTGACTTGCATTAGTAAATAAGATACTCTGCAGCCACCATGTCTAGTCGTAGGTGATTGTTAAGTTATGGGACATACAACACGGTGTACTATGTGTAACATTACAGTTCTCTCGTTGAATTGTTATCTTTACTGCTTTTCTCTCTCTCTCTTTACTCCATCCATCAATAGAGCCAGTCAAAAGCTGCTAAACGCGAAGGTGGAAGGTCTGCCTTCTTGGTATTAAAATGGTGAGGATTTCCATATTATTATAACTGCTGCATCCTCTATATCTGTTTTATCAGTGTATCCGGGGAAATTGCAGACCATTCTGTTGTAGGTAATTTCCATTATTAGCTCCATGATCCTGAGTTATACATCAGTTTATCAATAGATGTCGTCCTCTTTTTGTGTTTGTTCTCTTTTAGATTCGCATTGCAGCATTGAATGCTGCTTCAACAGCTGCAGATGAGTCTCAAGATCCCTTGAGAAGTAACAAAAGTCAGACGAAAGAGGCTCAGGTACAGACTGTCTGCAGATAAATTAGCAATATTAGGCATGTCTTCTGTTGCTGACATTTTCCTTTGTGAATTTAAATACATTTTCTGTTTTTCTCTTCTCTCTGTAGGAAGCAGAGGCGTTCGCTTTATATCACAAAGCCTTAGATCTGCAAAAACATGACAAGTTTGAGGAGTCTGCCAAGGCTTATCATGAGCTTCTCAAAACTCCTCTGCTCAAGGAGGTAAAATATCACACAGCATACTGTATGGTCCTGTCAAGGTTGTCAAAAAATCTTTGTTGATATGATTGCACAGGACACTCTAAATACTGTGTATCTGGGACGTCATTTAGACCGATTTAATACTCTCACAAAATCACAGCAATACATCCCATTTAGTCAGCGAGGAGAATCGATTGTTTAGGTGCAGACCTACTTCTGTGTGATATCCAGACATGGGCTGGGTTACTGATATGAAATAAGTGAATTGACATTCACAAAATTGTTTTCTGTTTCAGGCCAAAAAGGATTTTAAGTTACAAATTGATAAAGAGCTGACTAGCTGTAGAAAAAATACTTACTGTTGTGTCTGTTTTTAGAATTTACAATTAAGATATTCGAAACACATTGCAACAAATCTTTGGTTTGAAGATCTTCATGTATAAATTCAGGCACTGATGCTACAATAGTCTTCATTTGTGAAGTTGCTGGTTTGATTCTTGTTTAGACTGTCAGAGGTTTTCATTCATCAACTTGTTGTATCTCTATTATTTTAGGCCCTGCCCTCAGAGGATCAGAGAGTGGGTCTCAAGCATCCCGGGCTGATGTTGAAGTATTCTACTTTCAAAAACTTGGCCAGTATGGCTGCATCACGAGATGACCTGGAGATGGCTATGGAGTTTTACTTGGAGGTAAAACAATAAATCTGTGCCAATAGTTTAGTATAATTCTTAGCATTGGACTATTTTATGCAGCTAAATTAGTCTTTTTAATGCACATGAATAACACTATGGTAAGCGTTCATATGCTATTTTCCTCTCCGTTCTTTTCTTAGGCAGTCATGTTGGATTCCACTGATGTGAACATGTGGTACAAAATTGGTCAGGTGGCTGTGCGACTTGTGCGCATTCCTCTGGCTCGACATGCCTTTGAGGAGGGATTGCACTGTAACCCGGACCACTGGCCCTGCCTGGACAACCTCATAACCATTCTCTACACACTCAGTGACTACTCCTGTATGTCATACATCATCATGAGCTCTTTGCTCTGAATTCTCTCACATTACTAGTTTGAAAGTTTAAGTATGGAAAGGAGAGTAATTGTCATCTGTGTAAATGTCTCCAGGCTGTTTGTACTTCATCAGCAAAGCCCTAGAGAAGGATCATTGTTACACTAAAGGCCTGGTGTTGAAGGAGAAAATCTTTGAGGAGCAGCCCTGTCTGAAGAGGGACACAATGCAGATGTTCATGAAATGGTGACACCAACTTTCTGTGCATTCCTAATCTGTATCTGTTCAGAATGAGCTCTAGCTACAGCCCTACGTTTTTATATTACTTACAAATCTCGTCACTCACAAACCTTTGTGCTGTGGTTTATTTGCAGCGATATGTCTATTCACTATGTGGAAGTGGAAGAAGAGGAACGCAAATGCATTGTGGAAGAGGCACTGGATTTACGGAAACGCAGACAGGCTCTCTCTTACCGTGAACCAAAACCTGACCTTGTCCTGACTCAGCCCATTCGCTGCCTCTCGTAAGTGCCTTGCTGCTCTGTTTCTATGAATTTTTGTTTTTCCTGTCTGGGTGTTATTTTAGTTGTCTTTTGGAGGATAAGACCAATGAATACAGTTAATACTTGCAAATGCAGAAACATGATATACTGTACTGAAATTCATGGTTCAGCTCCTCTGGCTAAACAATTGTTTCCTGGACTTTTCTGGGTTTTGTGGACATTTGTTTTACCTTTTTAACGTTTTACGATTGTTTTTAATCTCAGGTGGAAGCATGTGGGCGAAAGTCTTATTGCGATGTACAAACATCAGACCACATGTGAGCCACCACGGCCAAGCCTTGGCCACAGGATTGACTTGTCAGAGTACTCCGACCCCAACTTCCCTCAAAACTTGCCCCAACCCAGCAGCCCCGTCAGTACAGTCCAGACTACTGTGCTGAGCAGCAGCCCCAGCTCATCCCTGCCACCAACTGCCCTTACTGAGCCAACAGTGCTGCCCCAACCCAGCACACAACCTCAGATTACCACCAGCCAGGCCACTGTGGAGGTCACCACATCTGCTCACCCTGTTGGTTAGTGTTTATAAAAAGAAATTTCTCCTTTGCCTACTTTTTTTATATGATTGTAAATGATCAACTACTTTTTGAACAACTACTATGCCGTAAGATTTTATGTCTTTATACCTATCTATTCACAGCTACAGCTATGGAAGTTTCACTGACAGACAAAGTGAAGAAAGCTCCAAAAAGGAAACGTGCAATCGAAGATAGTGGGGAGACGGCCAAGCGACGCTCGGCTCGTGTTCGAAACACTAAGTGCAAGAAGGAGGAGAAGATTGATTTTCAGGAACTGCTTTTTAAATATCTACCTTCCAGGTAGCTACCATCACTGTCACCAAACCTCCAATGAAAAACAGCTTGTTATAGTTCTGTTTGTAACAAGTATTTTTCTGGTTTGTTATAGGCTAAAGAAGTTTGATCCTGATAATGATGATGAGAGTCTGAGTAATCTTGAATCGCAGTGTAATGGGAAGGAGGACATTCAGCCTCTACATGGGAGTTGTTTACCTGTTGACGCGGTTGAATACATGGAATCTGGTATGTAGTACGCCATAGATGTGTATTTATAATTAATTGTTGTGCTATGTTGACACTTATCTTAACAGATTATGTATTCCCTTCTGTAGAACAACAGGATGTTCACAACTTCCTGCTCAATAATATGAGCAATGGTGGTATACTGGACCTGATGATGCGCTATCTGAAGGCAGTGGGTCAGAAGTTCATGGAGGACTGGCCTCGCGGGCTCACAGCTGTGGTACTGGAGCTCTATCAGCACTGGAGGAAGCACAGCAGTGGTCTTCCTAACCCTTTGCTTCGGGACTGCAGCAACCAACACATACGGGTAAATGGCAAGAAAACTGCAATAATATTCAAGTTATGAAGAAATAAACAAATAATGGTCGTTAAAGGCAATCAGACCTCCTGTAAGCTAAGCCTCCAATGGACGGGAAATATGTGCCACAACAGAAAATTTGGGGGCTGTAGTGTACAGTCCAAATCAAAAACTAAACTTATTGGTATACTGTTTTTTGCTTATAGTTTGGTCCATGTGCCCCTCAACATGTAGACTGCAACATGTAGTTAACTACACTACTACTTTGATACGTTCACATGTCATATAAAATGGTATTCTTTGTTGTGCATGCATCTCATATGTTGTTTTAGTTTGTAGTGAAATTATAATTAAAACATTGGTGTAGTGCCAAATGCTCTAGACTCCATTGTTCTCCACTATTGGGCCACATATTTTGCATCTACAACGACCTCTAATAAGGGGTTATATCTGCCATATGTACAGGACATGTTGGCAATGAGCTTGGCGTGTATGGAGTTGCAGTTGGAGCAGTGGTTGCACAACAAAGGGAAGATCGGTGAGTACTAACTCTGACTTGAGCTTGCAAAATTTTGAATTAAATAAGGGCCTTACTACTATGGATTTGGATATCGCTGTTGCATTTTATTGTTTTCAGAATTGCACTGTTTGGTCCAAATGGACCTCTGCAATTACAGTTCCAAATATGATGACATACAGGATTTTTCAAATCATGGAAAGTCATTTGTGGGGAACAACATGTTTACAACTGGTGTGTTTCAAATATTTTTTTCCATTTTCTAGTGTCTCCACGAAGAAGCAGCATTTGTCCTGCCAGTGACACAGCTGAGTCAGAATTCCCCGGGCAGTATTTTCAGAGTGATTTGTTACTCCTGGCCTTAGGTTCATCCCAAAAAGACCTGTTTGAGGATGACTGGCTGGATGTTATGGTGCGTGTCTACTGGCTCAAGGCACGATTCTTGGCCCTGCAGGTATGGTTAATATTTTATTTTTTGTTTATGCTTGACCTAATTCGAGTCCTTACTACTCAGCTCAGCCAGATGTGACATGTCTTGTCACATCTGACGGAGACTCTCTCCTTCAGGGACATAAGGAGAGAAATGATTACAGAAAGTAGTAACTCTTGAAATTTACATGTGAGTAATGTTTTGACTTGAAAACATGTAAATCTATCCTTTGTATCTTGACAGGGAGACATGGAGTTGGCCCTGGAGAGCTATGATGTCTGTACAGGCCTGTTGCAGAGCAGGCCAAAATCACCCGAAGGGAAACATTACACCATTAATCTGCCTAACCTGCGTGTAGATTCAGCAATCTCTTTAGAGGAGGTCAGTTTTTCCTTCTATCAACCTCACCCTCATATCCAACATATCATTATAACTACTGTAATTTCACAAAATGTCATTTCACTTAACATTTTTATTAGTTACGCAAAGAAAATACTGCCATTTCTTACTTTTTAGAGCATAATGGTTAATGGTTTAAAAAACAACAATTAGCAAATCCCTCAAAAAGCGTCTAGCCATTTTGGTTGTTGGTTTCATTTTGGTTTTCTCTATCCCCATGAACAGGTTGACAAAAGGCTGAAGTCTCTGGAGCGTTGTCAGTCTTTGGAAGAGATCCAGCGTCTCTTTGAGTCAGCAGACTTTGAGTCTGTTGTGCGCTTGTTGCAGCCCACTCTTAATTACGGCAGCAGGAGTAAACCTCTGGAGTTCGTGAGCTCAGCACCAGAGCGGCCTGCTCAGCTGATGCTACTGCAGGTTAGATACAGTACGCTATAAATCGTTGATCAATATCATCGATTTAATGTCTTACCTCAGGAAATGGGTGATAATGAAATGTTTGATGGTTGACACGTCTCATTCTTTGTCTTTTCACACTGTGGCAAAGAATTCACTGTTGAAGCTAGAGGACTACCAGCAGTGTCTGGAGTACAGCGAGCTGGCTCTAAATGAAGCTCTGCAGCAGCTCAACTCTGCTCCAACCAGCTCTCCCCCTGCTAAGGAAGAGTGGGTCAGTACCATTGGAAAGCTGCTGGATGGCATCGAGGTCTGCTTCACCAAAGACTTAGAGCTTCTAAGCAACGTCCCCCACTTCTCTAGTATGGCTCGATTGGCTAACAACCTAATTCAGGTCAGTGAAGAGCTAAAGGCAGCACTATTTTTTCTAAATAAACAGTAAACAGATACTATATTTAGAAGAATTAGTCTGTCTGGGATGTAAATTTATGGTCTGGTTGCTGTTGTGTTTTCAGCTGATTGATCTTAGTATGACCGTTTCCGACGATCCCAAGGAGCCTTATTTCTTCTCAGTGCTGCCTTGGATTATCCTGTATCGCATTATCAAGCACGAAGAGGCTGCTTTTAACTGCATGCTTCGACAGCATATCCCTGTAGGGGATGATGAAGGTTTGTTGAATCATTGTTTTCATGCCTTCAGTTTTCTGTTGGTGTTCATGCTATGGTAGTTGTTACACTGAGGGACCTTGTCAATTCCCATTTTCAGATGACTCAGAAACTCCTATGCTGCCCTCCTCCCTGATGCTTCTCAACACAGCCCACGAGTATCTTGGCCGTCGCTCCTTGTGCTGCAATTCAGACGGCGCACTCCTGAAGTTCTATGTAAATTTGTTTTTAGACTTCTGTCTGCAAATGAGATATTTTGACTTAAGTGATATGTGAATGTACAGCTTACATATATGCATTTAATTTTAAAACAAAATGGAAAGATTTTACTACTTATCGTATCTGATATGCATTCATGCACTTAAATATTTACATCCAGTAAATGTAGATTTAACATGCATTATGTTTATATGTGTTAATGTGATTAATTTAGTTTGTATGGCTCATCTGAACAGTTTGACGGAGCTTTACTCTTATGTTCGGTGTAGGTTCGAGTTTTGGAAAAAGAGCTTGCAGTCTCTTCCAACACTGAGTCTCATCCCTACAAAGAGGAGTTGGAGATGGCCTTGGAGCAGTGCCTTTTCTGCTTATATGCCTACCCCAGTAAGAAGAGCAAGGCCCGCTTCCTTGAGGACCACTCATCTCCACAGGTCAAACACTCACATTCTAATAAAAGTCACTGTAGTTGTGCTTTCAATTTAGTTTATTATATTTTTTTCAAAATTTTTAAGGGAAAACTATTTAATGGAAGCTGTAAAAGTGAAGAGGTGGTGCAAATGGCTCAATGCTTTGACTAATTGGTATGATTTCTCACCTGTATTTGCAAACTTGCATAAATAGGGTGTTTGAACAAGAGCAGCCTGCTGCTGATGCAAACATATGTGACCTTATTGACTCTCACAACACAGACAAAGTCTGTTTTATCCATTAATGTTGTTTTCTTGGCTTGCAAGGTGCACACATTTGGTGTTAATGAAATAAATTGGGGCCTTGAAATGGCATTAATGGCATAATGACCTTAATTCACTGAATGAGAAATGTGAACATATTTAGATCTGACCTGCAGCATTTTACTCACTTGCTGTGTTTTAGCAGTTGGTGCACTTGTCTTTCTCACTTTTTTGAAACATTTTTTCTCCTCTGCTAACTTTTTTTCTTTGATTCACCTTAGGAGCTATCTTGAGTGACAGCAAATAGTTTTTGGTGGATAGCTACATTGATCTAAATTTTAAAAATATAACTCTTATCAATAACAATGACATTACTAAACAATATTGTGAAAATGTAACCACTAGGGTGACCCATAGTACCTGGAAGCTATTTTGGCCTGTGGTCTTTTGTATTTTTGTAATGCATGTGTCTAGCCACCAGGTGGGTATCATTCCCACAGTCAGTGCACCTACATGACTGGCATTCTGACTAAAATTATGCAGTGCCATCATGCAAGAGAGGAGTCCCCAGGAGACCCTGTTACCGCCGATTTTGCTCCGGCGTTGTGTGTTACTCTCTAATGCAATAGACACTAATGCTGCTATGGATTAATCTATGTTTTGCAGGTGGCACTGCTGTGGAGTGATGCCCTTTTCATGTTTCAGTATTTCAAACCAAAGTCATTGCCTGAGTTTGACAGTTATAAGACAAGCACAGTTTCTGCGGACTTGGCCAATCTGCTGAGGAGGTTTGCTGGCATCGCCCCCTCGAGTGACACTCCCACTCTCACCATGGATGAAGTGGCAGCCTACATCGAGGGCATGACAGAAAAGGTCAGTCAGTGGGCCCACACTGAATGTGAAGAGCGCCAATGAGTCAGAAATGCTAAACAGTATCATTGTATTTCCATGGTTTTATTTTTTTTTTATAGTTTTGCCCTGCTTATATATCCACTTTTAACATCTTTTGCAGTGCAGTTTAAACCTCTATTTGTCACACAGAATCATAATCATTGAAGATATCTTGAATTTCTCCTTAAGGCCCCGTGCCTTCCTGAAGGTAGTGCTCCTGCACCTCCAATCATTAATGAGATCTACTACCTGCTGGCTGATTACCATTTCAAGAACAAGGAGCAGTCCAAAGCCATCAAGTTTTATATGCATGACATCTGTGTGTGCCCCAACAGGTACTTCATTTCTCTACTCTAGTGTCAATGCTTATGCAGATTAATAAACAAAATTTAATTTTCTAGAATTTTTGAAGGAATTAATTCTATTTATGTAGTGAATATAGGTAAATAAATGTGCTTGTGTAGGGTTGTTTTTTTTATTGTAAATGTACTGGAAATATTTTTGTCGGCATCGATACAGAGACGATATGTGTCTTTCCTCAGGTTTGACTCCTGGGCGGGAATGGCTTTAGCTAGGGCCAGCCGTATCCAGGAGAAGCTCAACTCCAACGAGCTGAAAAGTGATGTACCCATATGGAAGCACTCCCAGGCAGTGCTTAACTGCTTCAAGAGGGCCCTGGAGATAGATAGCTCTAACCTGTCTCTGTGGATCGAGTACGGTACCATATCATATGCACTCCACTCGTTTGCTTCACGGCAGCTAAAGCAGTGGCGCCATGAACTCCCCCCAGAGGTGGTTAAACAGGTGAGGCACATGTTAACATGTTGACATCAGTGGAGTTCTCTTGTTGCTCATCTGTATCTCCTGTCGTTTTAAGTGTCCTATTTTATGTCACATTTTCCGTGTCTGAGCTAAACAGATGTCACATCCTGTCACTTTTGTTTGTTCCACATGTGAAATCCTTGCAGAGTAAATTGATCTGGCGCCTCAAGGTAAATTACTCATGAAGGCCCTGCTGTGTGTGTGTGTGTGGCTGTGTGTATGTGTTGTTACAGATGGAAGAAAGGAGAGACTCCATGTTGGAGACAGCATCCCAGTGTTTCCAGGGTGCTTCCCGTTGTGAGGGTGACAGTGATGAAGAAGAGTGGCTCATTCACTATATGTTGGGGAAAATAGCAGAGAAACGCAAACAGTCTCCAGCGGAATATCTGCAGCTTTACAAAAAGGTAAACAACTGTGGAGACTTCAGGCTACACATCTGAGTACACTCACCTGAGCCCTTGGTGAGTGTGCTGCACACACAGGAGAGACAGTGAAGCAGGTGAAGTACTTGAGTTGACGACAACTACACTTGTTATGTTACTGTAGGTGTAATAAAAGCCTCAGGAGTAAAAAGCCAATTATATATTCATTGAGTTAAAATGTCTTATATCAGGATAGGTATAGTATAGGACAGGATATGAAATGACCTATATTGGGATATGAGATTTTGGTCACCCAGCCCTAATTGTCATGATGACAATATCGTATAATCCTCCGATACAAAGTTGATTGCAGCTGATTTTCTTGTTCTCCCTGAGAGTTGTTTCATAATCCTCCTACAGACACAAAGATCACTGTCCTTCCACCCTCGCAAGATATTTTTTTTTCCCAAGGGAGAACGATGTTTGGAGTTAGTCATAGCTCTCTTCTTCTGATTAGATCATTGGAAGCAGATGAACCTGTATGAGATACAGTGTGATGGAGGTCAGCACAGGATGAGAGGGGTAGTGTGAACGCAATGAACCCTGATGTCACCAAACATAACTGTTTTCTACTCCTCACTGTACTTCTTCCCTCCATTTTACCTGTTTTAGAGTTTGTTTATGTTGCCGGACGAGTGTGCTGAGTTGTTGACTCTCTTCTCTTTGTGTTTATAGGCAGCACACTATCTGCATGAAGAAGCTGCCAGGTATCCCCGGAAAATCCATTATCATAATCCCCCTGACCTGGCTATGGAGGCCCTGGAGGTAAACTGTCTGTGGGTGGTAGCTCAAATAGTTGCTAGTTGTGTCACAATGATGCCATGTTATGTAAGATAACTATCTGAAAGCATTCACATTTAAAATATTATTTATATTCCTGCAAACCGTCTGACTTCCCTTAACTTCTCTCTTCTAGTTGCATTTCCGTCTCAGTGCCACCATCCTAAAACTGCTAGAGGCTAATGTGCCTGATCTGGAGCATGAGCTCTTGTTCAATTTGCTAGTTGAGGCTGCTACAGGGCCATTTGCCAGAGGGGAAGAGAAGAGTATGCCAAGCATTCCCAGGTCTCATGAAAAGTAAGCTACATGTGACATCAGGAAAAAGCATTTGACCTTTTGGTCAAACTTTCATTCTCAACCTTGTTCTTGATTCATTGCAGGGAGAAACCCACCTCCATGATGGATGAAGACTTTAATTGCTCGTCAGTTTGCATAGGGAACGTCCACAGCTCCTCCCTTCCATCAGTTGCCACCCCAGGTCTGGCATCACCTCCTTATGTGGCCACGCCGTTTGACCACGATTACGCCAAACGCAAAACACTCCGACGGCAGCAGTGGCAGCAGCAGCGGCATGAGGAGCAGCAGGCTGATGGTACAGTCCCAGTCCTAGACACTGTCTCTGGGGTTGGGCCCTTTGCCCTTTCTGCACTGGGACAGGAAGCCCACTGGGGAGTGCTCAGATTGCTAATCACCATGCTTAATGGCTTTGGTTTCAGTTACAATGATCCCCGTGCACTGGGTGATTGGGATGTGGTGAAATGGGCAATATGGCTACTGATTATTTGACTAATTTGCTATGCCTGAGCAGCAGTGCTGAATTGAATGGATATGAAGATTGAGTTTTGCAGAGAGCATTAAGGCCTGTGTGTGCATGTGTGTGCGTATGTATGTGTGTGTGTGCTGGTGTATTAGTCGCTTTATTGCTGGTCCTATTTTCTTTCTTTACCAATCATCTTTCCTCTCCTAATGTTTTACAGTTGTTGTTTTGTTGTAACTTCCTTAAGCCTTCAAGATCACAGATCAAGTGCATCATTCTAGAAAAGCATTGCCATGCAGTATTGCAGGCAGGTGTGATGGGTTTTTTTTCCTGTTGTTTGTTCGGGGGGTTTTTTAGCTTCAATCTGCAGCTGCCGATTAGTGCCACACCTTGAGTTTAGCTCACTGGGTTAAAACAAGTGTCTTTGTGACATTGGTTACACATAATCAACCAATACCTCAATTATAGACAGAGGAGTTTGTCTTGGAGTAACAACATTTGTTGGGGGTTTTATTTCACAGATAAGGATACTAGTTTCATGTGTTCAGAGCAGTTGAGGTACTCTACATGACAGTTCTGATAAGCAGGAATGTTTCCAGTGTTATACAACCCTCAAAGAAATGTTTTATATTTCTTATAAAGCTGGATGTGAAAATAGAAAATGAATGCTTTTGACAGAACAGACTTGATAGTTGCACGCAATAATGTACTAGATGTACATAGCTGATTCCAATAATGTACATCCAGTACAGTGTGTGCAATGAATATCCACTTGCAGTGTTGCAATCATAACTGTCTTTGTTTGAATTATATACAAGACATTTTAAGTATGTCTGTGAAAGTGGTATTTCATTGTGTCACCAAGACATCAGAATTTACAGCACACAGTTTCTTCATACTTGTACATTTTAAGTAAATGTCAGAATTAAAGCAGCCTGGATTTCAATTTCAGGGATTGGAGTCAACATTTGCATTACTTTTAAGTCTGTGCAAGGATATTATGAAACAGAGGCTGAAATGCTGTTTGGAGGAAAACAGCCCCGGCCATGTTTCCCATGTAACAAAAACAGTGACATCCTTCCACCCACTCCATGTGTCGTGTTAAGCTTGAATGTGCAAATAATGCAGCCATATTGCCCATGTTGCCAGTTTTGTCTCCCTTTCCAGATTCCTTCCTACCTACCTACCTACCTGCCTGCTACCTCTTTTGCCTGCTTGCTTTTACCACCTGCTTTGCCATTTATATGCATGTAGTTCTAATGGGGTGAATGTCTTCACTACTGGACAGTCCTTTTATCACAATTCACTAAAATGTCTGGTGTTTCATGTGGTCACATTTTATTTGAGTTTGGTGTGGGCTTAATTTGACAGAAAGTCCAACTCCCTGGAGATATTTCAAAATCTTGCGTGAATCATGTGTTGGCATTTTCACACTAATTGGACATAATTAGAAATTATGTCCAATTATTGGAAAATAGCAAAGCCAGAAAGACTGTGGCTTGCCTATTAACGGCACACAACTGAGACTGAAGTCAGAAAAGATGCCACTATACACATGTTTGCCTGTAGGTGTCCAATCTGTTTGGCTTGATTCCTGCTTAAAGCATATCAGGGTGACAAGAGTGTAGGACCTGATTCAGACACGCATTTCTTATATCGTTATCAGGCTAAATGCTCTTTTGCGATCTCCTGTTCATTTTCTACAATTTTGATTTTGTTCTTTCTGGATTTCTACCCTGATCTAGGACTCTCTAGACAAAACAGAGCCAGGATTTGATTTATCCTGCTGCTCTATTGACAGTAAACTAGGAGATCATTTGTAGGGCACAGTAACAGTAGCCTGGGTGACTTTGCAGGGGTATGACACAGCTTTAAAGTGTCTTTGTCATATTGCTGAATAAGCAACTCTTGCTTTTATCCATTGATTCCACTGATCCACATCTTACATTATGGCCTTATTGTTTCAGGCTTCAAAGGAATAAGGTGGTCTTCAGAAATACTGTGCTAATGCTGTGCTGGAGCATCAGGATAATATCATAATGCACATTTTGTGTGTTCTCAGAAAGAAATTTGTGTCTGAATCGGGTTCTACATTTCTAAGGGGAGTGGCATTTAAACTGTACTCAGTTGTGATATATGATTTTATGAAGGAAAATGTGCTAATTGCATTTTTAAAAGTAAATTCAGCAGTACAGTTTTTCTTGATTATATTGTAAAACCAGCTCCCCGTATCTTCAACAGCCTCACCAGAGTTTGACCATGATTACTGCCTGCCCAGGTCTCCAATGTGGCTGGCTTCCCTGAATGGTACTGCTCTCCAAACCCACCAAACTCTTTAAGAGGCTATGTTTTCAGTCAGAAAACAGTTCTTTAAGACTAATGCAGTTCATTCTTGCAGGAAGCACTCATTACACAGTTGTCAGTTTACACAAATTTACAGTGCCATAGTAACTTTGCTGTTAACTAATGATTGTGAATCTTTTTGAAATGTCCCTTGTGTGCATTATTCTCTGAAATAGCAAGCTTGTTGATTCTGTTATTTACAGTTCCCTGCCAAGATTTTTTTTTTTTTTTTTCGCTGAGGCTGCATAACATGGCAATTAAGAGGAATGCTGGCATTTTGGTTTTGAACCACTTACAAAAACAAACCATCCCTCTTTATAACAACTGAGTGTGTCATTATTGATGCACTAATAAGGATTTGTAGCACATGACCTATTTTTGTTTCATAATTATATTTTTTCTAGGAATGTTTGGCATGTAAAAACAAGTCACGAACAGCTCGAAAAAAGGCTTACACAGCATGCTGCCAAAGTATGCAATTGCACATCTTGGATAATTTGAAATACACACAATACAGTAATCTTTATTCAACACCACTATATATATATATACTGAAAGATCAAGTCTCCTAACTGAAATAAAAGTAAAATAAATTTTAAAAAGAACAGACAGAAGCAACTTCACATGTATGTACATTTTCATAATATCCCGAAGACTGATTTGTCTTGATCTGCAGCCATTCAACTACCGTGTTGTTGTTGTTTTTTTTGTTTTGGCAGAGCGCAGTCAGGACAGTGAGGTGGTGATGCTCTCTGACTCCAACTCCACCCAGGATGCCTTCACAGATCCCGCCAGCTCACAAGACAGCAGCCACAAACCTGCCTCTGGGAAAGCCAGTTCATCGTCATCAGAAAGCACAACACCTGTGAAGGAAGGGCAGCCCGCATCTGAGGACACAGGTATACCAAGACTGCAATAATGGAGATTTCCTGAAGTTACTTGTACCTTTTTTTTTTTTGTAGTTGCCTCTACCCCCCCTGATTATTTTGATAGGTAATATTTGCATCAGTTTTTGTCTTTTTCCAAGTCCTGAAGTCTTTGGTTTGAATCCTATTTTAGCATCACATGGAGAACATACTGGCATCCAGACAGAAGAGAAAGTTGTCCAGGAAGTAGTAGACACTGTGGTGGTGACACTCCCTGAGGCCTCAGCCCCCAAAGTCTCTGCAGATCCCTGTCCTCATCCTCTGCCTGTTCCAGCCACCCCTCCGAAGCAAGCCTCCTCTCAACACGCCACTCCTCAAACCCCAGTCACTGAGGGTAAGAGGAAGCCAGAGCCCCCCCCTGAGGTGATTGAAGTGCCCAAAGCCCTGCCTGCAGAACACACTGACCAGAGGCGAATGCTGGTGGAAATGTGTGTCAGCGCTCTCTTCCTCTGCCTCGGCCGTTTCCCTCAGCACTACAAGAGTCTCTACCGCCTGGCCTTCTTCTACACTAACAGCAAGACTCATCAGGTCAGTCCACACCTGGTAACAGATGTCACCGGTCCATTCTCATCGTGTTTCACAGGCTAAGTCATCCATTAAACCTAAGCCATACACCTATAATCAGTGTCCCCTACCATTAACGGTGGCATTTACAGGAAATGAGTCTTAAGAATTCCTATAATTTGCTCAAATGTCACATGGACCTTTTGCATTGATTGTTTCAGAGACAGTATATTAGAGCTGCAAGGGCTATTTGATTTATTTTTTGTCTTGGTTTTCCCTGTGGGCCTGTGAGTTCTGCAGTGATACACGAGTTGCTGAAACAGTCTGTGTTGGCTATAAGGCTCTGTAGGCAGAGGTGTGTGTGGGTGGTAGCGCAGTGCTCTCTAAGCCAGTTTGGCACAGGGAAGTTGTGTTGAGCCTTTCTGTGGTGGCATCCTTCTGTCAGTGCACGGTTTGTCAAACCATTTTAATCTAATCCTTGTCCCTACTCAATAAGGCTGAATTACATAGGTAAAGGTCCTAGTTCTTTTATATTTTATATTTTGTAATATGTTTATCTGACTTTACAGTACTCTGTGTCATAGAGTATACAGCTGTAGTGTCTTCCTAATTTGTGAAAAGACAAATAAATCTTTTTTTCTCTGTTCTTGTAGTGACAGTCAGGAGCACAAAAAATAATAAGTTAAATAAAGATGATTTCCTTGTGGCTCAATTAAAGATAGAATAACATTTGATTGAGGCTTACACAGCTGGTGAGGTTTCCCTCGATTTTTGCCTCCAGTAGAGTTTTTGGCAGCCTGGATGAAAGCAGATGCACTCTGGCCGTGACTTGATGACACAGCCGCTTGATGTGAAGCTGTTGACACAGGTTGCTTAGCCCCCCTCACAACCTGACACTTCCAGTGTTGAAAGCCTCTGTGACCCTTTTGTTCTGAGGAAAACTGCCCCACTCTCATTGATTGGCCAGCTTTATCCTGACTCCAAAGATGGAAGGAGAGGGAGCCTGTAATTTCATGCTATAGGCTACTGGGTTTGTGAAAGATAACATAAAGTTGCGCTAGCTTGCTATCTTCTCAAACAGGGCACTGGTATAGACACTGATTTGTGAGTCACTATGCTATGAAAAGAGATGTGCATTTTCCTGATTGCAAATGAGTATAATTTCCTTCCTTTTTTAGCAGATTTTGAATTTTTAAATACAGCACGCTAAGATACATCTGTTTATCACTTGTGTCAATCTATTCTCATGAAGGAGGGCTATCCTCACGATTTTCTTATGTGTTGTATATGTTCAAATGTACATAGAAATGTATGCGGGTTTTTCCATTTTATTTATTTATTTCCCACCACAGAACCTACAGTGGGCCCGAGATGTGTTGCTAGGAAGCAGTGTCCCATGGCAACAGCTGAAGCACATGCCAGCACAAGGACTTTTCTGCGAAAGAAACAAGACAAACCTGTTCAATGTAAGTCAGAGTTCACCATGCCTGCATGTTTTTCTTTCTCCTCTCTATGTGTCATTATGTCACCATACATTGCTTGTTATATTTTAGAGACACCTGTCATCATTGGATGTATTGGCATTCCATTATCGTAACACTTACAATTGTTAAAATCTCAATAACCATTAAAAAAAAAAAAAAAGGCAGAAGTAATAGAAAACATTTCATTTGATTGACTTGTGGCATAAACAAAGTTGATGTTTCTCAAAGTGACTTCCAAGGCCAGCGTTGTGTGAAAGAGGTTGCATGGTGGTGATGCAGGCATTCCTGAATGATTGTAGTGGATATCTTACAAAGTCCTACTTGTGATCAAAGACACAAGTAGGAAAGCCTTTTATGTTTTTTACACTTGAGATTGTAATGATGATCTCTGGGTCGATGTTATTTCAGACTTTGCGTTGGTATTTCTGTACTGCAGTTTATTGTGTAGTATCAGCTGAGATATACATCCATACCAATATATCTGCAATAAGCCAATAAGTTCTTTTCTTTTTGCTGCCTATGAATGCACAGATGTGAAGCCCCAAAGTTAGGCTAAATTTTGGCAAGGGAGAAACTTGCATTTTCAAAGGGATGCGTTGACCTCTCACCTCAAGATATCTGAATGAAAATAGGTTCAATGGGTACCCACGAGAAAAATCTTCAGGTTCCCAGCTTTCAGATGATGTATACCACTTCTATATGACCTGCTATCTCCACCTAAAGATCCCCCCCCCCCCTCAAAAAAAAAGACAAAAATGGGTCTATGGTAGGGAGGAGGGGAGTTATATATCATCATCATTATACATAAGTGCGTGGTTGCAGTACCTGTAGAACACTGAGGTGTGTCATCACATTTGTGACTAATGATCTGCCTGCGTGTTTGCTGTGAGTGAATGACTGGCATACTACAGTTAGGTTTACCCTTTTCACATGTATTACTCACATAATTCAATTCGATGCACAAAAATCAGCCCTAAATATGGATCACTAGATACAAGTGCTGCTATAAATGGAATCATATAGTGGTAGATTGTTGAATTATCTCCCTCTTGAAATTACTCTGTTGAGTTCCTGTGGAGGAGATTATTGTCTTGATGTGACATCTGTTCTGCATGTCCGTTTATTTACCTCTTTTTACTTGAGGTGGTTATTACTGTATGTCTTTTCATTGTGTGGAGAAATCGGCTTACTTTTTGATTGGTTTCTTGTGTGATTCGTCAAAGCCTAAATGTTCTCACTTTTCTTACAGAGCAGATAATACAAGCAGAATATCATTTTAAGTCAGCATGTCATTTCATTCAGTGGTCAGGGCATGTTTTGGCAGTGCACATTATTTTGGACATAGTTGTGTAGGCTGACTCCAGAAGGCTTCTGGTAACAGACTGTAGAAGCGATGTGGGCCAGGTCTGAGCTGAGGGAGAGCTCTGCCGCGCTCTGGCTCCCACTGGGTTCTCACTGAGCCCCTTCTGGAAGCAAACCTGCCACTCTGGCATACCAACTGTTGGAGCTTTACTGTTCCCTTCAAACCAAACCCCTTTTCTCTAGTGGAGGACAATGCAAACCTTTCTAAATATTAATCAAACACGCCTGTTTGCCTTGAGTCTATGAGTTCATGGCAGTTATTACATTAACAATTAAGTTGCTCTAACACTTTGTATAGTGTACATTTTCAACCTTTCATTTTGTCAGCTTCATGAGACCAACAGGGGATACGATCTTTTTAAAAGTAGTTGTTGATGGATTTTTTTTAAAAAAAAAAGCATTAATTGTTCAGAACAGTTTTTGCCAGGCAGAAGTGGCTTTGAACCAAAACTCTGGAGAAACTAGCTTATCTAACCTTTATTCTTTAGGTAAGTCAATCTCAGCTGACAGCCAACCTCTGCATTTTAGCCTGATTAATCACTCACTGCCAGTGTTTGATAAATATATTGTATGTGTTCGAGTCATCTCTTCAGTGACACAAAGACCAAGTGAGTGCATGAGAACTGTCTCAAATTCACACACTGTGATCATATCAAACATATGATCTCCTTGATCTCAAGGAGACTTGACTGTCCACTGAGCATGCACCACATTGAGCCCGTGGGTGCATATGGAGTTCCCTAATGTAGGTCATGATGCCCCACTTTCTCCTTGCCTTGGCTGGGTTACATTAACTGAGCCTGCATAAAGTAACCCATATACTGCCATTTAGAAATGATCCAGATAAGGTTGTTGCATAATTTATCGTTGTAGTTGTCAACACTAGTGACTTTAGGAAGGCCAGCACACTCTTAAACCAGTAATAAAGTAATCGTAAAATCATAATGACTGAGTAAGTCTAGGTTCATATTTCCTGAGTCACAAGGGTGGGGTGAATCATTTATACCACATTACATCATGGTACAATCTATGATACATTATTGATACATTGGCATCAGTATTGTGATATTGAGGGAGTTTCCTTCTTTTACTGCAGACATTTGAACTCTGAACTCTTCTGCTTTGCCACTTTATGACCATTTGAGGTTTTAATTATGGTGTGTGTGTGTTCATGTTCCTGTGTGCATGTTAAGATGGCTCAGACTCTCCCTACTCTACTCACTGCTTCATCTCAGCTGCTTGTAATAAAGCTCTCCACGATGCCTTTGATAAATCTGGTATATATCTGCTTTTTCAGTTGTGTATCTTCCTCTTAAAGGTGTAATATGTAGCTTTTCCACATTAAAATGACTAAAAACAACTACACATATGTTATATATTTTGTTGAGTTGTGTACTTACATTATCCCAATTGTTTCCAACAATTTTCAAACCCAGAGAAATCCGTAATTTTAGTTAAGGTAACAGACCGTTTCATTTGGTCACTTCTCAGTGGTGTCATATCCTCTTTACTCCCTCTACCGAAGAGTTTAGGCACACAAGATGATGGTGATCTTGTGCACATGTGTTGGTGTTGTGGTTGACCACCAGAATTGACTTTTTATCCAGTTTTAAGTGACATTTTTACGATAAACTTTTTAGATGTTGGTTGTTTCTGATCTTTTAACCAGATGTATACACACAGAAACTAATAATAAGGAACTTTGAAGGCAGTGTTGATTAGCTGAGCATCTGTTCTGAGGTTTAGAGGTTCCTGGTGGCTGTAGGAGATTTTAGCATCACCTAAACTTGTAAATAAAGTGAAAACTAGCATAATAAAAACAAAATAATAAAGAAAACATAGCATTGTGCCGGGAGCCGCAAGAGAAGCTGCGGAGGCTGACTGAGAGAAACTGTGCAGCAATGATGGATTGTTTAACAATTCCCATGATCCCATGCTACTTCACGACATCATCCTTGAATGAGAGATCCCTAGTGGCAGAAAATTACACATTGCATGTCTAAGTTACACAGATGTGTCATAGTCTTGTAAACTCTTGCAAATTCCAGAATCATCTTGTGTTGTTATCATTGTGTCATCGTCGCAGGCAAATTATTGTAACGGCGTTAGTGTCATACAGTTATTCCCAACCCTTGTAACAGAATATAAAGGCTGAATCTCTAATGATATTGGTCATAATGCTGCTGTAATGCCAGGCCCTCTCTCTGCTCAGTAATCGTGAGGAGTCCCGGTGTGTTCTCTCAGGCACGGTGTTACCTCTACCCTCCTCCTCCCCGCCCAACACACCGCACACTTGCTTACATATTCTTCCACCCACTCACACACTCACTCTCTACAAAGCTCCAGAGAAAATGAATGTCCTCGTTGCTACATTTCAGACAAACGTAAATCCATCCTTGTTTTGAACTGATATAGTCTCTTTAGAACGAGCTGTCCTGTTAGATTTGACTGCTTGAATGGAACTTTGCTCATAGGTAGGCCTCGGTGTCTCGTTATATTAGGTTAGGACAGTCTTCTAGGGAGGAGTTACACTTGTATTACGTGCCTCGGTTTGATGTATGACTCAAACATTTGTGTGTTCAGCTGTGCAATGTGCTGTAGGTGGAGCTCCACTCAGGAGAACCTTTTTTTTTGTTGTGTTTTTTTTTTTTTTTCTGAGGGGAGGAGTGTTGGCCCAATGAATACATTTGTAGAAGTTGATATTTTGATTTGCATGTTGGAGGGTTAACTCTGGCTGCCAGTATGTTTTCCATTGCCTTCCTCAGCCCTGTGGTCGGTTGAGCTTTCCTTTTTTCAACATTTTTTTTTTTCCCTCACTCACACAACAGGAATCAGGAAAAGCAAGGTGTGTTTGCTTAGTATGTTTATGGTGACCAGCAGGAGAGACACGACCAGAGTTGAAAGAGAGGAAAGGAAGAAGGTGAGGGCTGTTGCGCTCAGTGTGCACGCAGCACAATCTTGCCTTTTCAGGCAACACTGTTCTTCAGCCTGTGTTTTCTGTGGTTGATGGGGGCTTTACTTATTACAAGCCTGTTCTTTTTTTCCTCAAGTTTTTTTTGTGTTATTCTTCTCTGTTGGTGTGCCATCGTCTTGATGCAACCCACTACATTGATGTGGTAGCACTCAGTTCATTTTTTCAGCCAGTTTATGTTCTCTTGTTCTTTTCCTGTTGCTCTGTCTTCAGGGTGATCACACTCTACCCCTCCCCCTGGCTCTTATTCGCTCTACTCATCTCCTCTCTCTGTTGCACTCGTTCTGTTTCCTCATTACTCTCTCTCTCTCTCACTCCTCTGTTTGTGTGTTTATTGTGTGGGTGTGCATTAATGGGCGGGAGTTTCTCTGCTTGCCTGTGATTGGCTGGTAAAGACCTACAAGGATTGGCTGTACGCTGTGTATAGTGCGAGTGAAAGGAAGGGAGGGGGTTTGGGGGTTGGGGGGGGGGAACTCTAGCAGGCTGAGGTCAGGGGAGAGCGGAGATAGAGTGCGTGGGTGTTTTTGTTTTGAGATGGCAGGGTTTGAAAGCAGGAGAGGAACGAGTCAGCTTGTCTGTCAGTGGCATACTGAGCTTATAGGCCCTGACTCCAGCGCTGTTTCTCCTCTTACCAAGGCAGCTGCCATTCTCTCTTTCTTCTTCTATTCCTGTTCTGCTGTGTGCAGCTGTGCTTCCCTCTGTTCCTCTTCTGCAGCTCACGCTGCCCTAGCACCCAAATGCAGCCCACCCCTTGCTCTCTGAGCGTGAGCCTCTTTCAGGGTGGAGGCGCTGCCAGGGCTGCTGGTGCTGCTACCGCCAGCAGGAAACTGTCCAAAAGAATACTAACACAGGCACCGTGGAGTAGCTTTCTTTGGTGATGGTGAGTCGCTTCTCTCTTTCCCTCCAGACTTTTATAAAATCGAGCACAAGTTCTTCTTACTGTTTATAGAAGCAGAGTTCTCGTGTCATTTTGTGATAGTTGGTGCTATACTTAGAGTGAAGTCTGTTTTAATCAAGGGTACTCCTGTGGATTGGTACAGAACTGCAAGAGAAACTGCTTTTTAAATAGTCATCCTAAGGGTTCTTTAGTTCTGATTTCTGCATATCACATAGACTAATGTAGAAAGATATTAAATGACACCACCCACCTGCCAAATGCTCGTAGCAGTGGCAGGTAACCAGCCATCTTGGATTTTTTAAAAAGCTTTCATTCTAAAGTTGCACTTTGTCATAAATGTGATATTGTAGTTACTGGTAAACTGCAATAATGACTGCCGGTTGCTACAAGACACGTCAATGCTCACTTTGTTCAACTTTCCTGCACTTAGTAAGTTTTACCATGGATGATATTTTGGGCCTGAGCCTTTCCTGTCATTGATGGCATGTAGAGACATGTAGATGAAGTAGATAAGACAACAGGTATGGGGCTTCCCGCTAAAATGTTGTAATGTAACAGCCAGCATTTTGCTTTGGCTCAGGTTTTTACACAAGGATGTAGAGGCGCAATCATGTTGTAGTCACTGCTCTTCATCCTCTATTTTTGTCACGCTGCAACAATTAACCCTTTAAGTTGCTGTTTTGTAATACTTTAATGATGTTATGTCCACCGTCTAATTGCCCTCTTCATCCTCAAACAAAACAATCCATTTGAACCTGAAAACGGAAGAAAGGGGCAGATTCCATTTGTACCAAAGAAGCCTCTTGTCACATATTTATCCCTCGTTCATCCCTCGTTTGCTGTGCATCGTAATCTCTGTCAGATTCTCGCGTGATGTATTGGCCACATCTGTGCCAAAGCTGTTGCTCCAGATATCAAGCAGCGGTCATATTTTCTCTCAGAAAAAAAAAAAAGATGTTTAAATCATTTCAGTTAAAGTCTTACCAATCTGCTTTAGCTGTTGTGCTACAGCATAATCTGTGTAAAGCCATGGCTCTGCTTTCCCTAAACAGATTTGCTGTGGTTGGATGGGTCTCTGATGAAGAACAACTCTCTTCCATTAGAGATGTTTTTCTAAGTGAACGGAGCCCACCCCCTCATCATACTTGTCCCACTCCTGTTGGAGGCTTTTGGTAATCTGTGCATCGAAAGGTTAAAACCTTCCCAAGCCCTTGATTGCGTCATATAATAATAAATCTTCTCATTTTCACACAGGCGTCGGAGCCATATGCTTGTTCTTTAAAATGTTTTGTTGACCACTGCCTCTAAATTTGGGTTATTACACCCATTGGAGTTAGATTTTGTAACATCATCATTAAATTGTTTAATAAATATTGTGAGCATAAGAGATTTAGTCCTAAATTATTGTCAAGAAATGTGATGAGGAACATGGGATGAATAAATTAAAGACATACTTGAAGGAGGATTTTTCACTGGGGGGCTATGAGTTACAGATGAGGTGTGGGTTTTCGGGGTTGAGTGTATGTCTTATTTTTGTTGGCCAGATTTGACACTTTATCAGTAGGCTGGAAGTCCGTCTTCAGGGATGTAATATATTTGATGGGTTTACTTTGCCTTTCTTTCCCCCTGCTTTGTTCCTCTCCAGAGACTTGGAAAATGTCATCTGACAGTCTGTAGCAGTCTATTAGGAGCATCAGTCTCACCAGTGCCTTCAGTAGCTGATAAAGCCATCTCATTTGTTTTGTTCCATCATGATATTGTCATCTTTGTTTTGTCTCACACACATTTTCGGGGGGCCAGAAGCAGCGCTCTGTGCCATGTGCTTTCTGACTGTACACAGCCTAGGCCACCATCTGCACTCGCATTGATAGCTTCAGAGTGCAGAACCTCGCGTGCTTCACCTGCGGAGAGGACATGTGCTCACTGAAAAGGTGGACTCGTCCATCAAAAAACACCTCATCACGACTTCTGCAAAGGAAGCCTGGGTTTGTTGGCAGCCAGTCTGCTGGTCTGTTGAATTGCGTGGACAAAACTGAGCACTAATGAGGCTTCCTATCATGTGTGCCCAGAGAGAAAGCTCCCCATCCCTCCCTCCCCTGCTCCTACATGGCCAGCCAGTCTGCAAAAAACTCTCCTGCAGCCTTTCCATCCCCTCATTAGGGCTTTCTTCTTTGAATGCCATGTTTTTAACTCACATTAATTTCCCTTGCTTTCTCCTCTGCTTTCTTTCCTGTTGAGTTTTTCCATGTCTCCTTGTTAATTGTTTCTGTGTGCCATACGCTCCACAAGCGTTTGAAAACCGGGGGTCGCAGCTGAGAGCAGCTTATAAAAATATAAACTTTCAGAAATTGAAAAATTAGTTGGTTTGTTGATGTCCTTTAACACAACCAGTGACATGTAGGCATTTCCTCATAGACACCATTCAGCCTTCTTGCTGAGTTTTGAATAATGTTTTGAAATCCTGCTAAACTAAAAGTCCAGGCCACACCAACAGTGTCCATGCTATTTTGAAAACAATAATATTTTGTTTATTATTTGTAGCACAGTCATGCTTAACTGCTGATTCTGCTTCTTTTTTTATTCTCCTCTCCACCTCCAGGGCATCTGGCGTATTCCAGTAGATGAGATTGATCGCCCAGGAAGTTTTGCATCTCATATGAACCGATCCATTGTCCTCTTGCTGGAGGTGCTGTCTCAGCTTAAGGATCACGATACTCTGCTGAAAGTCTCTTTCATGCTGCAGAGAACCCCTGACCAGGGAAAGTAAGGACCAACTTCCTGTTGAACTGCTGTTTTTGTTATGGTTTATGTATTTGCTCCTTGACATCTCTCCTCCCTCTCTTTCTCCTTCTCTCTCTCTCTTCCTCCATCTAGGAAGTATTTACGGGATGTTGATCGCCAGGTTTTGGCCAAGAGAGCATTTTTCCTAAATGTAAAAGTCCTGGAGGACAATCTGAACAGTCTCACAGGGGTAAGGAAGCACAACTCACTGTACACACACACACTGAGAGCTGAGAGCCACTCAGCGTTTTAGACGTCTGGCATGCACCCACTTCATGTTTTGACAGGTTCTGTTCTCTTTCAGGTGTCTGAGCAGCTTCCCAAAGCGCCTGCGCCCTCCATGGGGGAGATGACCACAACAGACGCATCCAACAGGCCCGATTCAGAGGACAGCAAACATGCGCTTCCTAAGAAGCCTGAGCTCACAGAGGGAGCGTGTGCAACTGACTCAGGGCCCAGGGAAGCCTCACAGGCTCAACTCACCCAGACCCCACCATCTACAGATAAAGGAAGTAAAGTTCTAGAGAGCTACCCTGGGAAGGTGGAGGCTGCTGGGAGCGAGGGGCACAGAACAGGGCCAGAGGAACCCATGGAGCTGGACACTAGCCACTGGAGGAGGCCCTCTACGACCACAGATTCTCAGGGCAACCAAACAGAAACTGAGACCTCCCTGAGTGTTGGGGAGCCCCAGCAGAAAGTGACTGACAGTTGCCGGACACCAGAGCTGTCTCTGGAAGAGCTAAGTATTAGTTCCAGGCAGCAGCAACTCCAAGCCTCAGCAACCAAGGTAGCTGTGGCAACCAGTGGGACTGATCAGGGGTTACTACGAAGGCCCAACAGAAAAAGAAAGCTTCTAGAGGATGTGGAGTCTGGAAAAACCCTTCTGCTTGATGCATACAGAGTGTGGCAGCAAGGCCAGAAAGTCATGACCTATGACCTGGGTCGCATTGAGAAGATCATGTCAGAGACGTATATGCTCATAAAACAGGTAAACCTCTTCACAATGTACCAAGCAAGATGTCTCTGCTGTGTACACACAGGCTCTGTTTGAATTTTTCATATTCTGCAAAGTCATACATGCTTTATATGAGCCCTCCCAAAATAAATTAGGCTTGGGAAACCCCTCGTCTAACTGAATTAGTAACAAAAACACCCACTGTAGAATAGGGACTTTCCCCTTTTTCTGTTTTCAAACAACGACAAATCCGGCTCATAAAGTGCGGTGTGCTTACCCAAATTCAACCCCTGTGACTTTGGTCTTGCTGCTGTTATTCTTCCTGAAACAGGTTGCTGATTCTAAATGTAGCCCTGTTGGGTATTTTTAAGAATAAATTTGGATTTTTTTTTTTAACATTACGTCAAGAGGATGAGGGGAACTGCTGTAGCTCACTCTTTGCAGCTAGTTTTTTAATTTGTTAAAATGCTGCATCTCATCACTGCATTCCTGCAATTTTAAAAGTGGCTAAAAGTGGCTCAGAGGTTGCATTTTTCAGGCGAGTGCTAAATCTAGTGTCCAAGTCAGCCAGCATACAAATCCTATTGAATGGTGAAACACTAATGTAATGGCTGTGGAACTGATGCCAAAAAAAATGAAAATTCACTGTGGCATTCACTGTGCTGTCACTGAAGTAAAAGTCCAACTGAATCCTATTAAGATTATTGAAAAATTTCAGGACTTTGGTCTGTTAAGTGTGTATATTTTGAGAATATGTAGTAATTTATGACTACTCATATTTCATATTAGAAGCTGGTAAGGTATTATGTTAAATTCTTCAATGATTTTTAAGTTTCTCTTCTAAGGATGTGTAAAAGTAGAAAGATGTGTCTCTCTTTCTCCACAGCAAAAGTGTTTGAGAGTTAGTCTAACTTAGTGCTTTCTCAGGCTTTAATGGTGTCATCGCAGAGCAGCCCACATCAGCTTATATAGCCATATTGAGCTGCGGATCAATGTTGGCACCAAAAGAAGTTGCCATGTCATTGGCTGTGTAATGCCAGAGAGCAGTAGCTGGAGTGGGAGGGCAGTAGAGGAGGAGAAAGAAGAAATCTGAGGCGATAAGCCAACTTCAGCAGCTTTTGTTCTTTTTTTAGGCACGAGGTTACAGCTAAGATTTTTTTGCCTGTGTTCTTTAAGAGATGGCAAAGAGAGGGTTTTCTCTGACACACCCATAAGAGAGAGTAGCCAGAACCAGCAGTGACATGTTTCCTGTCACCAAATGAGTTATGTAATTAATATGTTTGGACGTTTTCCAGAAGCATCTTCTGATTGTGCACCTACTTGCACAAACTGCAGATGCTTTGTGGTTTTATGGTCTGCTGCATTGCACGGCTGCACATCGTCGTACATTAAACCTCTACCTTTTTCATTCGGCTTTATATTTTGTCAGTACGTCTGCATATTTCAGTCATTTTATTTTGGCTCTCCTAAGGCGGTAAAAGTCAAAGACCCGCTAAATTGTGTGTTCTAAACAGAAGGAGCATTTCCTATCATCAAAATATTTTCAACTTGACAAGTAATGCATAAAGGCTGCTCAATTTTGCCCGTAAAGAGGCTCAGCTATGCATTATCATGCTAGCAGCCCTTTCACATTTCACAGCCCTGAGCATCGCCTCAGAATGTGTTCAAATGACAGCTCTTGAATGCTATCAAACACTGTCTGGTAATGACAGTGTAGCTTTTCCTCCATCTCTGAAAATCCATGTTGGTCCTCCAAACCCTCCCCAAGGCTTTTCCATCTGAGGCCTGATACAGCCAGCACCACTTATTTTCATGATAGAGAAAATCAAATGACGTTAAAAGGTTATTTAAGTCCAAAATACAAAGATACAATTGAATATGCAGTGTCACATTGAGTAAATTGTTTCATTGTAGAGAAATGTCAAATAGTAATCGTGATGTGATACTCTTATGGCTGCATATCGGTACTCGATATCTTTTAAGGGATCGACGGAAATAACCCAATACAAAGTAGTATTGAAACTTCTCCAGTCAAATGATACCCGCATTTGATCCTTTTTGTACCCAGATCTAGAAGAAAATGAACATTTATATGGTTTTGCTCACAGCTATTGGTATCAGTATCATTTTTAGGGTACTGGTATTTGTACTGGTATTATTTTTATAATTGTTTAAATACTTTACAATATAATTTTTTAAATGATACCCAGCCTTAGATACTGCAATACTCATCACTGACAGGCGTTTATGGTTTGACAAGGAAGGTTTGCAGCCAAGCTAGACGTGTTAGACAATTGAAAGTGGAGGGCTGTCCTCTGTGATACACCGGAGCTTGACTCGGTCCATTTTAAAAGTTGACACAATTTGAAAACTAGAATGAGGCTGCTATAAAAATCCCTCCCTCTGGGGGTCTCTGAACCACTGCGTACAACAGGCTGCTGGAGGGAACATAACAGCTGTGTGAACAAGATTACCGCTAAGTGTACGATGTTGTGCTGTAGCTAAGCTTGCCAACTCCCACACACCACACACACACCACACATCCACTAGCAGTTCTGGGCCTTAATGTGAGCCTCTCTTTACTGGCGCTATGATCAGTCAGCCATTTAGAGGATCTCGCAAGAAACCCTACTGGCTCTGATACAGAATCCGAAATTCTAATAATTTGTTGATTTTTTTGTTTGTGCTATGTGCACAACTGGAGCACTCAAACTGTGCAAATGAATATTACAGACCTCAGAAATACTGTATATGTAAAATACTGAGCATCTACTTGCATTCAAGGATGAATTACTGCAAGTTGTAATAAATAGAAGAGAAAGAGAAAGTTACAACACTGTGGAATATGAACTGCAGCATGTGTAGATACAACGCATTGCTCTGCCCTAATGTCCTTGTTCTCCTTGTTCTCTTGCTCAGGTTGATGAGGATGTAGCTCTGGACCAAGCTGTGAAGTTCTGCCAGATACAGTTGGCCACTTCTGCCCAAAGACAGGTAAAACAACTCTGCATGCTCATCTGCCATCTGACTGCTGCCTCTACAATTCTCCTCCCCTGTGTAGTCAAGCTCATAGTGAATTCATACAGACAGCTAAATGCACATCATGTCTATTCCAGTTTTGCTCACGTTCATGCCAAAAACTTCTTATCTACCCTGAACTGACTGCAGTGGTTTTGGATAGTAATGCTTCCATAATTTAAGGCTTTACTCAAAGGATGTTAATCACAGAGCAACCTTTTTTTTTCCACTAAACACTTCTCTTAAACAAATATGCAGAATATATAGACATGTAATCAGTCATGAAATTAGCATACCAACATTATGTTTTTGATTGCCGTAGGTAAAGGTTTAACCAGACAATTTCTGATCATCTGCAACCATCTCAGCACTAAATTGACCCCCTCAGGATTAAAGTCTGGGACTCTTACATGGCAATTTACTAGCCAAGCTAAAATTATCCATCTTAAAGGTCCTGATGTAGTACACCCCACCCATCTGACAATCCAAGTAGGTTAAATGCACATTTATTTGTCAGATATTAAGCTCAAAATATCCTTAAACAACAGATATTCTGTTGTTGTATATGTGGAGAATTATCATACAGCATCTGTAGTCAAATATGCTAAACTATTGAGTAACTTGGTAATTCCCAGACTTATTCAAGTCTATCCTGCTCCAGCCTGCCAGTACTAAATATAGCTCAGAGTGTGGTGTGAACGCTTCATGTCGTCCCTTCAGCCTCACTTAGCAGTTGCCAAACTTGTCACCGGTTTCATTTGAGCGTCGGTATGCGTGTTGCTTATTTGCACATGCATGCTGTAAATGTGTGTGTGATTTTAACAGGAAATTACAGATACCGAATTCATTAAACAAGTATGTATAGTTGCATGAATAAAAAACTAAATGTTCTAAACTAAATGTTCATTTATAGTTTATTGAAGGAGCTAGTGCTCAACCAGCGATCACCACAGAGATCAGCAGCTTTGTCTTTACTACTCATATTCCTCATCCAATCATTAGTCGCTCTGCCTCATCCTGTGCCTGTGACTCCCCTTTCCTCTCATCCCTCCTCCTGCCCACACAGTCATCAAGGGTCTCTCTGCCCACATCCTGTTGTCACGGTGATATTCTCCGAACCTCAGGCTCATGAAAAGTAGCTGTGGGCAAAATGAATCTGTTTTTCTAGTTCAGTCATCATATCATGTTATTCTAATGCACGAGTCTTTTGTTATCTTTGTTCGTTTTGTGCGTTTATTCGTTTGTCTAATTTTCACACATAAACACACGGCATAGAGACGAAGCACAAGAATGCATTTAGACAGAGCTACAAGCCACTTTTCTCAAATGTGTGAAATCCTGGATTGAAACATGGAAGGAACTGGAACATTATTTTACTGAGCCAGCTATGTGGGCACTGTTGCTTATTTTCCAATCCCTGTGTACTTATATGTACATATGTAAATATTTAAATGCACTTTCTAACTGTACTGTGATTTTACCCGCTGGTTTTTAAATTGGTGTATGATATATTAAATTGCATTTAATTTACATGCAATTATAATTTACCTTAAAATTAAATAAGCTTCAAGCAGATTTTCTTATGCTTCAGGAACTCCATACCAAAACAGATTCAAGAAGAAACTGCTTTACTGTAGACAAAACAATCCAAACAAATAATCTGCAGTGAAATTAAATTTTTTTAAAAAGTCTTGAGGGTGAAAATTGTCCACAAAAAGAAATTAAAATCAAATAAGCTGCAGTTGCAAAATGGCAACTTCAAACTCCTCAAAATAAAAACCTATTTAGATTTGAATAATTAAGATCATTTGTTTAATTTGTTTCTTAATTGGTGGCTAATAGATTTTTAAACATCACATATTTGGAGCTGACTAGTGTATATATTCACAGGGTATACACGGCATAATTGCTGACTCGTGAGATATTATGATAATTAGCTTGCATGCGGTGACTCTGTGTGTTCCCGTAAGCTCATGATACTAATAAGATAGTGTACTACTGCACACAGGCTTGTTCTGCAGTCTAACCTAACAGCTGGTCATGTGTAATTATTGTGCCACTTGCTCATGTCGTGGTTTGCGTTTGGTTGCACTCGTATGTAGTGTGAGTCAGAAATGTGAGTGGGCACCTCGGAGTTCTCAGCTCAGAGATATGAGAAATTCTTGCCTGTTTCTTATAGACTCGCATTCTTTCAAGCCCCCACAAGTGCAGTGTGAGATCTGCCCCTTTAGTGCTCAGCTGGAAAATCGGTTGTGTTGAGCTCTGGGTGTTGTTTCTTCCCTCAGTTTTATGCCTTATCAGGAAAGCATGTCACGGTTGGATGACATTTTCTCCTTATTGCTGTCACGTAATCAATGTCTGATATATGTAAATAATTTTCCTGGTTTTTGCTTCTCTCCTCTCCTTGGGTAGATGGTGTAGCTTTTCAATGAGACTTTATGTTATCACTCCAGTGCCACTCCTTGTTTATCAGCAGGCTTTGAAGAATATTGAGGCTTCACTTATCAAAGAATATGGACATCTGCTTCATAAAGGAGCTCCAGTGACTGTCGGTCCCATTTGGGCAGGCAATTAAATTAAAATGTTTGGTTTGCCGGCCTTTCAATTGTGTTGGAAAGATGACCAAACCTGTACGCAACATCTAATCTGATTTAAAGCCCAATCTCGATAATTGCAAAGAACCATCTTTCAGTTCAGACTGTCAGACCTCAGTTTGGCTGCCAGCAGCCCACTTGCATCCCACACCGAACACCCGAGGAATCTGCGGGCTGGCTGCATGTTGTGTGCTGCAATTTTTTTCTCAGGTACTGTGTTTCTCTAATGCGCAGGGTTCAGCTGACTCGTTGGTGTCATTGTTGGCGATGTTTAATTCATGAGATATGAATCATCAGAGCTAGCCTCGGAGCTGGTGCGTGCTTGAGGCTGCTCTGTTGCTCTGTGTTGGGCTGAAGGATCTGTTGCTGTCTAAGGTTTTGGAAGGCTACTCTGTTTGTTTGATTTGCCTGCACTCTGCAGTGTGAATCCCGTAGGGAGCTTGATCATACACAGCTCTGATTCAGAGCACAATTTGACTTCGACTCCCAGCAGAGAGCCTGAGAAAATAGTATGAGAGCTCTGTCATAGCCAAATTATCTTGTGCTAACATAATGTATCTGTCAGAGCCCTCTTGTCATGACAGTAGAGGCTCTCAATATTTCCTCAAGGCTTTGAAAGCTTAAAAAAGAAAAAATTACATTTAATAATCAAATGTGCCTCTGACATAGAAGCGCTCTGTGTGGCAAATATGAAGCCAAATCTACTTTTTTTGTGTGTATATAATGAATGCAGTACAATTCTGTGCAGACTTTCACCGGATATTAAATTCATTATTTCTTTGTACATATAACTGAAGAAGTGCATATAGAGGCTTAGAAAGGCTGTTTTTCCTCCAACTTTCCATCCATTTTAAAATGAAAACTAGAGAAGGTGTATTCATTTCTTTTAACTGCTCCTCTGTGTTGCCATGACAGCGGCTGTGGGAGCAGGGCGGCTGTTGTAACAGGTTGTTTGTGCAGCTCTTGTGTTTGTAAGTGGTCCTCTAAAGGACACCCAGGAAAGTGGCACAGAGGGATGGAGTGTGGTGTAGAGCTGTGCTCCTCGCCCGGCACTCAACACAGAGTCCAGCACACAAGTAAGTCTCTAAACCTGAGGGGACGCCATCGCAACTCTGTAAAGGATATTACTTCTTATGTGGAAGAGCCGAGACTAATAATGCAGATGTGTGTTGTTTTTAAAAGTGCAGTGGTATCGTCGGAGGCTCGTTCTGTTTGTTCAGCACAGAGTTTTTTCTCCAGGGAAGAGGAGGTACGGGGTCTCAGCAGTCCTCTTGAGCAAAGGAGGGTTATAGCGCTGCAGATGGATCTCCAAGGTCAGTGACCCCTCCTCACCACTTCTGCTCTCCCTTTGTCTCCTACAGTCTGCCGGTGATGCTCCGACCACACCTAAGTACACCAAGGATCACCGAGACATCTTCTTCCCCGCCTCCCTGCCAACTCCGGTCTTGCTCAGCCACACCGCCTGCCACCCGCTGTCCACCCAGGACAGCCAAGCCAAAGTGGTGTACGAGCCCCTGAGCAAGTTGTCCAGACCTCAAACCTCAAGCTTCCACGATCAGCCACAGCACAGAAGAGCAGCTAACCACCCTGCTGCAGTTATGCCCTTCCTACCACACACAGGTACAGTGGCCTCCACCCAAACCTATCTGACCACTAGATGGCTGTTTAGTGTTTTCCACAATTTAACGAACTTACATGTAAATAACAGTTATGGCACGCTCTGATACTGGAAAGATTTTAGAAGTAAGATGTTCTGTTTGTTGAAATCGAGTTGTAAAAACTTTAGTCCTCTTGACCAGCAGGGGTCGCCTGTGGGCTTCCACAGATGTGTTACATAACAGCAGACACTGGCCTGGTTATATTTTTGCCTTTTGGGTTTTGTCAGTCCCCCAAACAAGAGTTTTAGGAATCAGTGTCCTCCAGAATGTGACTTTATTTTCTGCCTGCATGAGCTTCTGGAGGGGTTTGGCATAATTATTGCTGATCCTCATAATGAATATTCCAGTGGATAAATTAGCTGTTTATCCCATGTTGCAAATTGAAAGCTGAAATTCCTCCAGTGTTTTCACCCTGATATTCTAGCTGGCCTGAAACATTTACACAGCGGGGGATAAAATACCAACTCTACTCTTGAGCTTGAATCTATTTGCAATGCTTAATATTTTAACCCTTTTAACAGTTTTCTTACTACATTTCTTGTTATTTGAGTTTATCACTCCTAGAATGTTTCTGTAATCACATCATCATATTTCTGTTTGAGGCCGTTAGAGGGCAGTAAACAGCATCTGGAGACTGTAGCCCCTTTCATTTCAGGCAGAAATATTGGCAGAAATGGAATAAAACATTCATAAGTATGTTTTCATTAGTGTATAATCCCATGAAAATAAGAATTGTCATGTTTTCGTCCCCTTAGAATGAACCCTTTATATCTACATAGGGAGCGGGTCCTCCTCCATAGAGCCCGCCACTAAATCTTACACACTGGTTCTTTAAAAGCGGCTACTGAGTAAGGCCATCCTATTCTTTTTGAATCAGCTTTCAGATGAGCATTGAGTAACTGGAACTGTTAGATTTGGCTCTCACACAGACAGCTCAACTGTTATATCAGGTCATCGTCATTTTACTGTTATCTCTGGAAAGCTCAGTTTTACATCTGATATCTGCACAGTTGTTGCTTTTGAGATCTATGACCCCAAGGAAGATTATAGAGATATTAGCATGAAAAGAAAAGCCATTTATGATAAGTGGTGCGACACAATGCAGTACTAAAATGGTCAAATGAAGGGTACACACACACATTTAAGAGTTAATATGAAGCATATATATATTAACAGTTTTTCATGGTTCCCATCCACTCACAGTAAATAATATAAAAGTATATTTGTTGTTGTTGTATACTGTTTGTCCCTGTATTTAAAGACCTATCCATCAATTTGCGAATGACCACAGGTAACAAACTTGTGTCTGGAATTCTGGTCATGGATTGGACTTTTTTTTTTCAACTCTTAATTAATTATGTCTTTGACAAAATCAGTTCATATTCAGCTCCCTGCAAACATCATTCAAAATACAAAAGTAATTATGATTCTTATTATTAGAATATAACAAGTAATTCTTTAGTTTCACACATTTGGTCCTTGGTTTAATTTTATTGTGACATATTGAGCAAAATCTATATTAATGAGTTTGTGAGTGAAAAATCCCCCCAAAACAAAAGCACAAGCCTGTAATTAATTAGCTGTCAGGCCGGGCTCTCTGAAACACAGCAGTGCTCATTTTGTTTTTGCCTTAATTTGAAAGCAACAATGCTGCCTCACAGCAGACCCGAGGAAGCTTTATTTCACTCCATCCTATCGCCTTTTACATCAACACAGCAGCGAGTTAAGCAGGACTCATTAAAGGTCATGTGACGAGCTAAAACCTGTCGGCCTTGTCATCAACAAACCAGAAAAGAAATTGCGAGCATTTTTTCATCTGTAGGCACTGATTACATCTATAAATTGACTTCAGTAAAAGATGATATTGACTTTTCATTTGGATATATTAAGACATCTTCAACTTATTAAAACTTGGATGACCTTTAAAAGCTGTGCAGCAGCTACATGCAAAAGCATGTTTGCATACACATACATTTGCATGCACACACACACACACACACACACACACACACACACACACACAGGTTTGCATCAGGCAGCACTGCACCAATGTGTATTATGTAATGGTTTCCTAGGAAACATTACAGGAGAAGCCTGAAAGATTAGATCATTTTTGTTTTCATTTCAGTCTGTCTGAGTTGCAGGGGAAATGTTTTGTTAGTTCACATGCAATCATTACAAATAATCATCTAATGAAAGGATCTTATAAGGTCCCATCCAATGGAAAATTGTAAGTCAACTTTCCAGTTAATTGTCCAACAATACAACACAGAATGTGTTTTATTGTATTTGTAACATCAAAATACTCTCATTTTTACTCTGTCAATAGTTATTTATGTCACAGTGCATTAGTTGACTCCAGTCAGTAAAGCGATCAGCTAATTCTTGTTTTTTAGTGGGCCTGACATTAAAGAAGTCAGATGTGTAAATACTGCTTAGTTGGGCCAACAATACTGGGAATCAAACTCAGATTTCTTGTTATTTCTGGTGTTTTTCTGCCTCCGTGGTGACAGTCATGGCCGAAGGCATTATGTTCTTGGGTGTTCTGTCCATCCGTCCCATTCTCATGAACATGATATCTCAGGAACGCCTTGAGGGGATTTCTACAAATGTGGCACAAACATCCACTTGGAGTCAAGGACGACCTGATTAGATTTTGGTGGTCAAAGGTCAAACTTGAAACCTTTTTATTAAATTCCTTCAAAGTCTTCACTACAAATATTATGAGTCTGGACAGACATGAATGTAAACTGCAACTTGACTGGCTGGCGGAGGCGGTATTTGGTATTTAGTTCATTAAGTAATAATACAAAGAGGTAACATTGAACTACCAATCTGGTCATTTTATTTCATTTAAAAGCTAAAGAAGGCTAAATTGTCATTTTGAAAAGATGTAATTGCTACAGTTGTTTTTGATGACAAGGAATCTGATCATATTGTTAATTCAGGTATTTGTAAAGAATTACAAACAATGTCAAATATTAAGAGGGTCAGTTGGTTGTGTGGTGTAACATGTATTTTGTTGGTGTGTTGTTTTTACCCACAGAGGAGCGGGAAGAGCCCTCAGAGGGACTTTTGTATCGACAGCAGGAGTCACACCTTTGTCAGCAGATGAAACTCGCCACAGTATCCCAAGGCCAAGAATCCACAGCAGGCTGGTTCCAGGAGGAAACTGCCACATGTAGCACCGCACAACCTTGCTCAGGTCAGAACCTGTGAATCAGAGGTGTGACAGGAAAAGGTCAAGTAATGATATTCCAGCAGAACTTAAGTTTAAATATTTAGTAACAGGTTCTTATTTTTCTCTCTCAGACCAGCAGCAGTATGCCAGCAATGAGCAGTCAAAGCTTCCAGACCCCAGCCGAATCCGCTCCCGTGTCCCCGCCAACATGCCAAAGCTTTTCATCCCTTCCACCGTTACTAAGTTCCCACCAGAAATCACAGTAACACCTCCAACACCCACACTCCTCTCCCCCAAAGGCAGCATCTCAGAGGAAACCAAACAAAGACTGAAGGTATGAATTTACCTCTCAGCAGGAGCCCATGTGGTTCTGTGAATACAGCACATAACTGTAGTCTAGTCAAACACTCAACAGTGACCCCTTCTGTCTGCTCCTGTACAGAACGTCATCCTGTCGTCTCAGTCTGCAGCCACAGTCAAAAAGGACACTCTGAGCCAGCCGGCCCTCGAGGTCCAGGAGACGTCCAGCCAGGAGTCGTCTCTGGAGAGCGAGTCGGACGAGGAGGACGATTACATGGACATCTGAGCCTCTGAAGGCCTTGTGTGCACGCTGAAACTGAACAAGACCAGATCTTTTGTTATAACTTGGCTTGACTCTGCCAAATCCTGTACCCCTGTCTTAAAAAAAAGGAATGGTCCATGTTACTGCAGCTGTCTTCGTTGATGCTATTGTTTCCTTTTGTGCAGTGCATTACAAATTGTCTTTTTTTTTTTTTTTTTTTTAAAGCACTCCCAAACTGAAAAAAATGCAGTATTCTCGTCAGCTGTCATGTCACTGTGTTGCTCTGGTTGTCAGCAGTGATGGGTGTATATGACAGACGATGGCTTTGATGTCACAACGTGTCTGTAATGTGCCATTTATGCATTATCACACATCAGCTTATGGTGCTCTCTTGCACCAAACTGTACACTGGATCTGGCAAGAAAGGCTTGTAGCCTTTAAAGCCAACCAGTCTTGTGTTTATGCATCTTTTTTTAATGTTCTGTGCTAATTGTATCAACAAGATGCAGCTTAATCCTTGTTTTGAGAACTTGCTAATCTGAGGTGCTTCAGTCTGATGCTCATCAGCATGTACCTGCTGTCCTCCACTTTGACCATGAACTTTTGCATGAGAATTTCATCTCCAGTACACGTGCATAGGTACAAGATATATTTTAATGAACACAAAGGTGAAATAAGGACAATCGGCTGCATCCGAGGCTGTGGAGATAACAGCCTCATAACCTGTAGCAGATTGGAAATGTTTACACTTAATATTTGGGATGTTATTCAGTTAGCACTTTGTGCTATTTTTGTACTCAATGTATTTCTTGTAAAAAAAAAAAATTGTTCTATATATTTTTTCTTTTGTGTGCATTTGTAGCTATGAGGAACAGTTCTTACAGGAAAACGCCCTGTCACCAGCACTGATCTGAATGATGTGGAAAGGGGTTTTGGTTATTAGAAATTAGATTTTGTACATATCATAATCCAAATATCTTTCCGATATGTTTGGCTTTAATGGTTTGAGTATTAAGCTGGAGAGGTGTGTGCATGTGTGAGAGTGTAAAGGTGAGGGTCACTTCAATTCCAAGCAACTCAGGAAACGATAGACGATCCCCAGACGCGATCTTTCCTGAATTCAAATGGAATTGAAATGCACACAGAGGAAATCTTTCTAATATAGATGCCTTTCCATCAGAACCACTTTGGTAAATTTGTCACAATTCTAGCTTAACTCAGAGGAAGACAACAGAATGTTTTTTTACAGATTGTTTTCTATAAACAGAAAGATATTTACTGATTATGTTTCTTGAAAGCTGTCTGAAAATAATTTTTAAAAAGGAAACAGATGAATAATTGTAAATTATCACCCTTGATTAAAAAAAAAAACGGTTTTGTATTTTATTTCATTAAGTTTGTTTATTTTTTTGGTGTAAGATAGTTTTTTATTGTTCTACTGAGCTTCTGGGAATGTACCGAGGCTGAGAGGTGAGCAGGTTGAAGGCTTTTGCTCGACCCGGCCTCCCCCTGGCTCAGGCTGCTGGAGGGGAACTGTTCTCTATATGTGAACTAAATGCATTATAGATGTCAAACCAAAAATATAATTGAGAAACACATACAGTATCTGTTCTGTGTTTTACTTAAAATATCCAAATGTGCATAAAACTTCCCCCCACAGGGGTCTTTGCATCAGATAAGATGGTGGTTTTGTTTGTACTCTGTGTGAGCTCCTCCTGGGATTTCTGTGGAAAATGTGATGGTATCTGAGGGGCTGGTTTGGTAACACCATCTGTAACTGCTAATATTTTAGTAAATTATAAGTTCTATGGAAATACAATGCATGCTTATGCATGAAATCAAACTTCACAACAATTGTCTGTAGATATCAAACACAAGCAACATTACAAGCATCCAACAACATGTTTAAGTTTTACTGTTTATTCAGTTTGCCAACATCTGATTGCTTCTAGTGTTTCATGTTTTCTGGTTTTTACCACTTATTATATACATGATCACTTCCCTGTATGAATACAGTAATAATCATCATTCTTCATTAATTTAACTCATAATCATCCATGTTAGACAATATGACCAGTTGCTACATTTCATTCATAGGAATGTACAGTTGTTAAATATATGTTTTAGGAAAGTAGATCTAATGAATTAAGCAGACACCAACTATTTTTCTAAGGTACCGTTAATGCATTAAAAACATAAAGCATCACCTAATGACAATGACGGTTGAAGAGTTACTGCCAGTTTGACCCCCAATTTGTTCCCAAGACAAAAACTAATAGTAACAGAAAAATTATACCTTTATCCACACAACTTGATGAAGTTTATTATGTCTGGGCATATTATGGACCAGGAAAAATAAATGTTTTCTCTACAAAGAAGTTTTTTTCCTCTCATAATTTGCCAGCAGCATTTCCTTTTCATTTCATTGCTTTAAGTGTGACAATACTCGTGTATCAACAAAATCAATATATATTTTAAATGAATTTAATTTTCAGTTTAAACAAGTCTCAATGAAAAGATGGAAAATCTCTTTTTCAAAAGACACCTGGTGAAGAGTGCAGCATAAAAACGTTACATACTACAACAGGCTAGAACAATTGTCACACACTATAAAAGACAGTATCCAGATGCATAAAAACTTCACCTTTCTTAGTTGTAAATTTACAGGGGTAAAATTTCGGCTAATGAATAAGATTGGCTGGAACATTCACTTGTCTAGTGTTTTATATTATTTTTTAAGAAATGAATATACACGTACATTTTCAACAAGTGGGACATCCATGTGCTTCAAGTGTTCTGCATAGAAGAAGGTGATAGTTACTCAGTAAAACACACTACAGTAGTTTCTGTCACCACAGTCATGGCCACACACGGGCACAAAACATGTGAACACTGACAATCAAGTTTATGTTCAGTGTTTGTGTGTGTGGCCTATAAGACTCATTTTCACCAGTAACATGCCACTCACTAAATGGTTAATATTTAATTCTAACTTCTTATTGGCTGCAAATAAAACAAACAAAAAATAAACTATTTCCTGTCATGGTTGAAGAATGATAAAATCCCACTGGCTCACTTAATAAACAACCCAAAAACATTTGATTACAGGGCGGACACTTGTGTAATCAACCTCTCTTTCAATAACTGTGAAATCTAGAGTAAACATGAGGAAAAGCATATTACTCTGGTCACCATGCTTCCTCAGGAACAGTGGAGTTTCTAACTCCTGTAGTCAGCAGACCACCCCGCTGACCACATTGACTTTGTGGTCAAAGAGCTTGTACACGCTGGTGTGAAGTCTCCGACACGAGGGAAGTCATTAGTCTTCATTAGCAACTTCCAGGAGTTTCTTATGAAGTGCTGTGAAGTTGTCATTTGCCCCTTTGCCAGGCAAGCTAGATTTGAGGTTTGTTTTCTTATGTGGTGGACCAAATGTGAGCTCACCCGGCCCCTAGTTGGTGCATGTGACATCATGGTCACTACTGATTTAGGATAGTGACATTTCATTTAAACTCTCCTTTTTCAAATATTTTTACCACAATATAGAAGTTTGTTTTTCATAAGTGCTGCAAATGCTAAAGAAAATTGAAAAATTGGCCTATAACTGATAAAATCTTACTCATGTGTTATGTCTTCCTGTTGAGAAAAATGCAATATACACTATGCCTGAGTGATGTATGCAGACCTTTATATTCAAATTCTCGACTGTGTCATCAATTAGACTTGGTGTTTTGAATCTTTTCTAATCACGTCACAAAGCATATGAAATAAACTTCATGATGACAAACCTGTTGTCAGGTAAAGGCATTTCTCCTTCCATGTAAAAAAAGATTGTTCAGTCTCCTGTGACATCATGTTGTTTCCAGCCACAAGGCTGCTATCTCTACAAACCCCTCAAAGTGGCCAATTAAGCATCAAAAGGGCATGCTGCATGGCTAATGTGAGCGAAAGGTGTGAGATTTCTCGTCAGTCCACTCCAGGGGCTCTTTATTGGGCTGCTAGAGAGCCGTCTGATCCTCAGGCCTTGGCTGTATATTGGCAGCTGTTAACTGTTGAGCACAAGGGGGATCTGTGCAGTTAAAGCAAATGGCCAAAGACTGACACCTGGGAGGTGGAACATCACTGGTGAAGGTGATCTGTGAGGAGACGCAGTCGCTCTGGGCATTAGATGTAGGGATTCAATGTGAACAGCAGGTATCAGCTGTAGGACAGAACTGAGGATATCTCTGCTCAGTCCTGTTCTACGATTGGATTGCTGCCATCATTTACTCTTGGAAAACATCTGTCAATGGGTGTATGTTTGTATAAATAAGGCCTTAAACAGAATCCACCATGTTTTTGTTTTGCAGTCCCTATCAGTCTTCTCCAGGTGACCACCCTGATGTGTCATCCAGTCCAAATCGCCCCCAGGCTGCCAGAGCTCCCTGTCATTAGCTTTTGTCCCCAGGCCATGTACTGAGGCCTTACCAGTCACACCTGTCACCTCCAGACCTCGTAATGGGATTGACACTGCCGCTGCTGAAATATACACCTCAGCTCTGACATAGACACACTCGCTGCTATCAGAGCTAGACGAGGGGTCCGCCAAGGATTTATCATGAAAATCTCTTGATTTCTTTCTTATTCTTATCTTTCTTATTCCTAAACACTCAAAAGATCTGTGTGACCTCTTTGCTCCTGAAGCAGTTTCAGGGGATTCCCATGCAGGCCCCCGAGGAGCTGGCTAAATGCTAAGTGAGGAGAGCCACACTGAACCTGTGATTAATAACTCCTTGACAACACTTGGTTTCACATAAGGGGGATAAAACACATTGCACTTCCTCAAGGCCAATGTTGTGCCACAGAGGGGGCGAGGGAGTGCTTGGAGAGCCCTGCATCAGGGCATTTAACATAAAATAGTTGTAAAATAATTGTACAGAGTTCTCTGCATCTTTAAGTGCATCATTACAAGCTGAATTACTATCCTTTTTATTCTGCATCGACTCAGCGTAGGACACTGAAACAAGCCGGTCAATATTTTCACAGGGAAGACCTTCTAGCAGTAAACATCTCTTATGTGCCCTTAATTGCCGATTCCACAGAGTGCTATGCTGTCCCATAAACCGTGGGACCTTCTCTATGCTGCACACACTGGTTTTAAAATTCTACCTCATATATTATATGTGGTTCTGGTAGCTGGGCTGTTATCCATGCAGTCACAAAAGCAGCTTGGAGCTCCTTTGTGGACGGATGTTGTAGAGCTGAGCCTACAGAAGGCATTGTATGCAGCACACAGACATGAGAATACAATGAGAAATGTAAGTGGAAGTGGTGTGCCTATGCTAGAAAAGAGGTTGAATGAGACGTGAAAATCACCTCAATTCAAATTTTGATGCTAGTGGAAACAAGAAGGGGAACTGTGCTTACACTATGCTAATGCCCGCAGTGTTTAGCATTTGTTTTGCCTTTGGTAACATGGTATGATACAGGCGGAGACAGGCCTATGAATGACACCCGTGGATTTGCCTGGATGTGGATGGTGGGAGGACGGCCGGGTTGTTGTGGCAGGCCTTTATTCTCCGTCCCTCCTGTCCCATTCAAGGCTGACTTGGGCTTGTGGTGCTAACTGGCTGTTAATTGCTAGCCTATACACAGGCATCCTCCACATGCAGAAACTGTCCCCTTCAAGGGAAACTTGCCTAATGAGATTATCTATCAGAGCATGGGCCTGTCTAGACACCCCAATACACAACCCCCTGCTGCTGCTGGCAGTCCTGCAGGCATCAGAGGATGCCCCCCAGGTAAAAGTTACCTGCAGAAAGAGAGTGCATGTTATCATCACACCATTATGGGTTTACACAGAGTTTCCCACCCACTGTGTCATTTCTCTGATGGAGAAAGCTGAGAATGTAGAAAAGTTTAGAGATCATATTTTTGACATTAGAACATTTGAAATGTTTTATTTCATGCAATTTAAAATCAATACTGTGTATATGTGCAATGATAAGGAATATGTGGGAATATTGTTTCTACTTTATGAAAACCCTAGAAAATACTGCTATTTTTGAGAAAAGGAGCCCTCCATTGTAGACACAAAACACACTGGATTATCTCATTTAAATGTACCTTTCACTGCTTTTCCATCAGTTTTGTTAAACTGATTTTAACTGGTCATTTACCACATTGCACAAACACACTAAATGGTATTTTTGTGTGTGTTTAAATCTGTGTGAATGATATTTACACAGGTTCTGGTGCCACTGCGAGCCCTGATCTGCAGCAGGGAAGTCTGTCCATATTTGTTTTAGAGTCTCTTAGCAGTTAATAAAGATGCATTTCCTCCATCCCCCTTCCTGTGGGGACGGTATCAAGGCTCTGTTAAGTCTCTTTGATTTCCAGCGCCCTCCAATCACAGTGGGACACTGACTCATCATTGTGCCACTTCAAAGCCTGGGAATGGCTCTCTTGACCCCACCCACTCCAGGGATCCCCTTAAAAGTCACGGTCACCCCGTCCAGCAAGTCTAAAGATCTCTGAAATATCTGGTGCAACAAGGCTGAGTGACCCTCTGACTCCCTGAGCAACTGGATTTCTTTTTACTCAAGAGGAAGGAGAGCAAGGAGGGAGAGCAGAGCTGAAGAAACACTTTGGATATCACTGATACTTGGATTGCTTATTGGCCTTCTGTGCATGAATCTTCTTAAGCTCTTTCTGTGCTGCCACTGAATCTGAAGAATGCAGTCCATCAGAGGTAAGTGTTTTTTGACTCTCATTGGATTTACCCTGAGCATTTCTATCTACTATTTAAAATTTTGCACAGATTGGTCTATTAGTTGTTTTGTCTTTACTGCAGAATATATAATTTTCAGTTCAGCACAGGTATGATGAATCTTATTTTCTTCCAGACTTGAAGGCCAACTTTAGTGGCCCTCCTCCCTCCTCCATGGCTGCCGGCTCTGATGCCTATCTCCAGGGCAACATCAGGATGACTCTGGAGGACCCTGAGCTCTGGAAGACCTTTCATGAAATTGGGACAGAGATGATCATCACTAAACCGGGCAGGTAAGACAACAGAAAAGTCATATTTAAAGCAAAACATAGGGAAACAAGTGTCTGTTCTTTGTGTTTGCTTGTGTTTCTCACACTGTCATATGTTCAACTTTGTGTTTTTCAGGAGAATGTTTCCACACTGTAAAGTGAATCTGTCCAGTCTTATTCCATGTGCCAAGTACATCTTACTGGTTGATATGGTCCCAGAGGATGGTTTCAGGTATAAGGTAAGACAGCAACAGTGATTTCTGAGTGTTATCTTGATCTTAGTGATTTTTAGCAAAGATATATTTCCTTTTACTTTCCAACAAAGTAGCCTTGACTTTCCTTTGGCTTTGGCCGTAGATCTCCTTCAGTGGTTACCAGAGACACCCCCTGTTTATCACCCCCCCTCCCCACCCCCCCATCCTTACATGGTACATCAAAGGGTGCTATCTCTTCCTGTTTTTCTATCCCCTGCTGGGAGCCCACTGTACTACCCCCTATCTCTGTGGGTGGTACCAGCCAGCCGTCACTCTCCACTCTGTCGTCCTGCTCTCACTGTGGGAAGGAGAAGATGAAGCCCCTTCTGTAAATCACCTCTCTGTATGACAGATTAGCCTTTAATGATGCCCTAACTATCTGTCTCCTTCCCACAGTGGAATAAAGAGAAATGGGAGGTGGCGGGAAAAGCAGAGCCTCAGCCTCCCTGCAGGACCTACCTCCACCCAGACTCTCCGGCCCCAGGGAGCCACTGGATGAAGCAGTCCGTCTCTTTCCTCAAGCTCAAGCTCACCAACAACACGCTCGACCAACACGGCCATGTGAGTAACAACACTTAGTGATGTTTGAATGAGAAGCTACTTTTTGAAGGATATTAGATAATTGACTAAAGAAACTGGTAACACTTAAAAAATTGATGCTTTAGCAGCAATAAACTGCATACTTGTGAAGGTTGCACTGTCAAAGACTACTTAAAAACAGAAATAAAAGTACTCAGCAATAACCCGTCTCTTTTTATCTGCAGATCATTTTGCACTCAATGCATCGCTACCACCCGCGCTTCCACATCGTCCAGGCAGATGACCTGTTCAGTGTCCGCTGGAGTGTTTTCCAGACCTTTACCTTCCCTGAGACTTCCTTCACAGCAGTCACCGCTTACCAGAACACCAAGGTCAGTTTCTGTCTCTGCAAACCAATGAAAACTGCAGGTAGGGCATCACACATTGCTGAGATTTTAACTGAATTTTTGTCCCCCTCCAGATAACAAAGCTGAAGATTGATCACAACCCATTTGCAAAAGGTTTCCGGGATGAAGGGACAACTAAAAAAAGGTGGGTATTGATGATTAGGATAAACAACAATTCCAGTTTGGCTGTTTAATTAGAGAAATGGAGGCTCATCTACAAATTTCTTTGCTACACCCCTGCAATAGATTGAACTGAAAGTAATATGTGGTGTATTGTTTTAGGCGTGCAAACAAGAACCCAGCCTGCCTTGAGAAGCGAGCCAAGATCTCAGACATGCTGAACAGGGACTCTGAGGAGGACAGTCCACCAGGTACTGGCTGAAAAAAATCTCTTTGTCCTGATGAAAAAATTCCTGTCCTGGAATTTTAAGTTGATTTAATGATTTGTGTATTCGCAGATTTCTGCCGGTCATCCTACGAGGGTTACGACGGAGATGAAGGAGACTTGCCGAAAAGGAAGGAGGTTGACACAGTCAAAGAGGAGCGTTACTCCCCCTGGGCTGCTGAGAGGGAGCACAGTGTGAGGACTGACTCACCTGCTGGGACAGACACCAGGGACATGTACAACGCAGAGCAGCTGGTTCCTGTTCCAGCATCCTACCAGCCTTACAGGTGAATACTGGCAAAGTTATGTAACATGTAAAAACACCATCTTGTCATGATAAACAGAAACTGAACAGAACTGATCATCTTTATTTTACTCTTCAGGTTCCATGAGTATGGAAAGTCGCCCTCTCCCTCCTCCAGCATCGGCAGCAGCAACAGTGGATCAGGACGCAGCAGCTTTGAGTCCAGGGTCCCTGACGTCGCCACTGTCCCTGATCATGACTCATCAAAGCACCGCACCCATGATATTGGCCCTTCCCCATGTGGGCCCCAGCACCTCCCCGGCCCGCAGGACTATACTGGGGTGCTCAACATGACCATGGCCCAGGCCGGGAAGCCTGGGGTGATTGGCCACCACATCTACAGCCCCTACAGCGCCGAGCAGCCCCTGGGTCAGTGGAGCGGCCCTGGTCCTGCCCAGTATCCCCCTCCCCACCACCTGACCACTGACTACACTACACAAGCTGTGCACCACGGCTATCACCATGGCAACGTGGCTGAGTGGAGCCAGTACCCACTGTTCTCTTATTCCTGCTGGTGAGGGGATCTTCAGTGTTAACTGACTGAGAGTGACTTTACCAATGCTGCTGCACCATCTTGCCAGAATGCAGATCCAGTACTAACTGCTATGAGAATGCATGCCCACACAAGGCTGAGGGCCAGAGGCCTGCGACAAGAATAGAAAAACTGAAAGATGAAAAGAAATACGGAAATACTGAATCCGCCTGTCGCTGTCTTCTGTTGAGACTGGCAGGATTCATGCTCCAGTTATACTGAGTGCAACTAAAGTGCTACTCCATGCTGATGAGTTGTGTTATTGTTGAATTGTCTATTTATTTTGAATTTCATCCAATCTTCAAGTGTATATATTATTTTTGTAAAAAAAAAGAAAAGAAAGAAAGCATAAAACATAAGTGTGCAATTTATTTCTGTCTTCCAGTTGTAATGTGATCGGAAAATAAAAACCTAAAAGTTACTTTTAATTGGTTTCTCTTTTCTCAGTATACATTCAGCATTCAGCAAGTTTACTGAGTATTTTGTAGAGGTGTCTTTGTCTGTGGGTGCACATCTGCATGCTGTGTACCTGGCCAGCTCTGATAAGCAGCACATCCTTTGCTCATGTTTGTTTGTACTTCCCCTTTGTTGATCTAATGAGCACTACTCTGTAGTTTCGACAGGCCCAGCATGCATTAAAGACGTTGTATTACCGTGACTCCGGCTCACCTGCTGAGGTTTACCCACTGGCATCATAAAGCACTGCACGACTCTCGTTCTCCATCTCAATGAGCCTTAAAAAGCATGAAAATGGGGGGCTGTTGGCCCCTTTTCACAACTGAAAAACACAGACTGAGCCCATCACCTCCACCCTGGGTGGATATGAGCTGCTAATGACTGTTGTAAAGTTCAGGGGGGAGGAGGAGGGGGATGGGGGAAGTCTTCCTTCAGGAACAATCCTGGTGTTGATTCTATTCAGTGCGATTCATTATTTTCTTGAACCAATATGTCCAACCTCCTTTTCCTTTGCCTCAGACTTCTACAGCTGTATGATTCACACAGTTCATTAACTCATTTTAATAATGGTGAAGCGAGGGGAGATCTAGCAGGGTGAGCGGGTCAGTGTGATGAAGATCAAATCATAGATAGATTCAAATTCAAATTATAGAGATATCACTCAGAAGCCAGCATTTTAATTAGACCTACTAAGATAAGATAATATTGTAAGGAACAGGAAAATTAAATCTTGGTTATGATATTAAATTGATATAACCTTCATATACAGACATACTCGAAACAGACTGCAACATTTATCAGTGCACAGATTTAAGTGATTAGGACGGTGGTAGCATTTTTAACAACATATTTGTACTGAATCCAATGTAATGTCGTGCTGGGATAGTATCGCTGCAAATATATACTATCTAAGATCTATGGATCTTGCCCTTTAAATAACTGTAAACAAATGAGACATAAATACAAACCAGCAACAGTCTTTCTTCTTAAATTCAATGTCAAAATTCTATGTTCTTGACTTTATTTAAATATAAAGGTTCAGGATATTCTCTGTTTCTTGAATAAATGTTACCTTCAGATCATGTTATGGTGATACAGTCTATGGTGATACTACACAATAAAATGTTGGATAGTGTATTTTACTGCGGACACGCTGATACCAAATATGTTACTCACTGTATGTAATGTTGGTTATGGCCATTAGTAGATGCCTAAAATGGGGTGATGTCAGAGGGTCACCTGGTGCAGCAGCCAACCAGCTCTTCAGATGGTCAAATATGTCACACAGTGAAAAGAAGCCCTTTTGAGTCCAGATCTCCATCCACTGGTGACTTCCTTTGTTTTCTATTGATTTGTTTCCTGACAAACTGACTGTGGACCTCTCCCACACAGCAGGAGAAACAAGAATGAAAGAGCACTTAGTAAAATCCCCCTGACACAAACATGGACAACTCCACTGGGTTTAATCTGCATAGCTCCACATCAATGGGCAATTTGGGCTTTTTAATTGCTCTGATAATGGTCCAGCAAAGAGCACCAGATCGACCTGCACTCAAACGACTGTAAAGGCCGCTGACGAGGTTAAGTGCATGACATACGTCTTAAGTATCCCCCAGGTGGCACTAGCTTTAGAATGAAAAGACTGGCACATAAACGCCACAGATTGTGAATCCTGGATGTCCACTGTTGGTGTCAGCTGATCCCAGCAGACATCGTGCTGGGGGCTGGCACAATAGTGTGAAACAGAGAGAAGAGGGGGGGGCACTCACTTAGGTCTGGTGGGAGGTAACAGATGTAGATGAAACGGCCCAGGAGAGGAAAGCAGCAGTCAACCTTCATAAAGCTGATGGAGTGAAGGGCCAAATGGAGAGGAACTAGTAGAGACTGGGAGGAATAAAGGGAATGAGGCAGTAACCACTGCAGTCAGTGTAGTGGCAGTTCAAATGAGAGATTTACTGTTAGATTTGTGAAATTGTGTTGAATTAAACAAAAAAATCAACAAAGTAAACTTTCAACAGTGAAGTTACACTCTCGAAACCCAAACTAAGGCTGTAGCCAGGATTTTAGAAATGAGTCAAAGCCCCCACCCTCAGATCCAAATAAAATATAAATAATTTGACTTTATTTGGTTGATAAAGGTTGATTAGTTTTGTCTAAACTGAGCAGTTATTTTTAGGGATAACAACTGGTTATGAACTCAACACAACTAACTTAAGTCTAATCAGAATATTTTCCCTATAACTAGATTACATATTTATTTTCAAGAAATGTTTTGGGAAATTACAGGCCTGTAAAACTAAAATGTACCCTTTTCTTCCCCAATATGAAGTCTAAATGGTAATTAAAACATGCTGCCAGGAATAAAATTCTGATGGAAAAATACTGAATCCCTTGATTATTTTGTTGGTCTACAAGTAGTCAGAGTTAAATATACTAAGTAAGTCTGAACATACTGGAATCAGCCTAAATGAAACCACTATGTGTTAGTTTTTAATTTTAGAGTATAACTCCTCCTAGGTAGCCAAAACCTCCACTTTCCCTGAAAAAATTCCAATGGAGGATTTCCATGATGGCAACTAACGTGCACACATGACAAAAGCATGTATTACCAATTTTATTAAATTTGAAAACTTACCTCATGAATAGGATACTAAATTTGCATATCTTGTGTGACAGTGTGTTGTGATACTTTTTTTTTTTTTTTATGACATAACTCATACGGAAAAAAGAAGCACATTCAAAAACAGACTTGTTCTTGGAATTTTTCTACAACAGAGAAACAAAGGGTGCATAGTGAAGCGGGAGTCATTAAACTTCTTCTCTGCCAATATTGAACAGCGTAACCATGAGCGGGGCAACAAACAGAAGAGCAGAGCAAAACAGAACAGAAATACTCTAAAACTAATCTTCATTGTGCTCTTTGGATCCTGTCATGGAATAGCTTACACAGTATGAGTCATAGATGAACGAAAGGATACAACAACAACAACAAAAAAAAATACCATATGGGTTTGCTTTTCATCACACAAACATCAAGACATGGTGCTAATTCATTTAAAGAAATGGCAACATATTGTGATTTGAGGTCTACAACCTTTAGCACCAGTGCCTCATCATTCACGCACGAATATAAATCAGTTCAACAATGTTTTTTTTTTTAAAACAAATTGTGATATCTGAGGCACAAAACCAAAGGCTAATCTCCACCCAAAAAAAGACATTTATAAACATAAAAAGCACAATTCACAATATAAGTTCAGGATTTTAACCAGAAAAATGAGGCACAATGTTAAAATTTCATGATGACCCAGTAGTGCGGATGTGATGATACATCTGATGTACTTCCTGGCATTAGCCAGAAACTGCCAGGTTGGAGAAGTAGTAATTCACAAAAACTGACCTTTAGCTGACTGACCTATTAGGGTGAATGCTCCCCCTAACCCTAGCTGCCGGTAATACAGTAGTAACCAAATCTAAAACAAAGATCTATTTTAAAAATGTTCAAAAAAACAACTATGGGCAGCTGAGATATTCTCCATATTGCATAGCCAGTAGTCTTCACTGCTTTATTTCACTTGAAGATATAAAGGTTCTCTCTGCAGGAAATAATCAGGGATCAGCAACAAACAGTAACATTAACGTTTGAGCAGATAAATAATTTATGGACGGAGTGTGATTATCTGAAGAGATATCTGAGTAACAAAAAGTGCACAAAGGTCTTAAATGACACTTTGGTTCAGAGGCACTCAAAGTGGTCAACATGCATGAAGGACACAATGCTGCCGTAACCACTGCCACAAAAGTATCCTTAAGGTACTTCAGATTCAACATGCTGAATAAGAAAAGTGCATGACAGTCTCCAGTGCTCATACTATAGATTCAGTTCATTCTCTGCAGGTCAGTCCTCACTCGAGTCCTCTGAGTTGTCGTTGTCCACCTCTTCCCATGAAGCCTTGGTGCGTTGCTCCCAGCTCCTGGCCTGTGCAATCACAGCGGGGGGCATGAGCACCACGCAGGCTGCCAGGCCGGAGACACGCTCTTTAAACTCTGTCTCATTCTCCCACTCATCTGTGTCGGTGTTGAACACGTGGACATATTTCATCCTGTCGCCTTTGTCGTGAGAGCGTCCGCCCAGTATGTAGATACGATTGTCCAGTACAGCCACACCAGGTTCCCCGTGTCCACTGGGGAGAGGGCTCAGTAAAGACCAAGAGTTGGCTGTGGGGTTAAAGCATGCCACCTGAAAGAAAGAAAAGAAAAAAAATAGAGAAAATGAATTATTCTCTAGCTCATAAAAATCGCTATCCAGACAGTAATAACCTCTGTAAAAAGGTGCCGCTCTGTCTTGAACAAAAGTCAATTAAATTAATTAAAACCACTGGCTTTTACCACACAAAAGCCTTCATCAGCATGTAAAATGAGGTTTGAGTCAACAGACTGTGGAATATTTTCCAATTGACATTCATAAGACGGCTGAGAGTGTGGGGAGGTCAAGAGGAAGGAGAACTTTGGGACATAAAAGTTTGACCACATTTGAAAAGCAAATGGAAAAAACACACAAAAAGAAATATGTTATGTAATGTCATCTTCAAGAATAAAAACTGAAAGAAAAGCAAGTAGATCTGATTTGAATATAAAAAAAATGAGGGTAGAAAAACAGGAGTGCACAAGACATCATTTTATAGTCCATGAAAGACGTTGAGAGCGCTGTTTACCAGTGTAAACAAAGCCTTCAGTGTGCAGCATAAACGCCACTCATGACTTGTGACATTGTACCTTAAGGACATCACGCCGGTATCCATGCTCATCATTGCTTCCCCCAATGACATAAGCACGTCCGTTAACAGCGGCCATGCCGTGCCACGCCCGTTCCACCGGCCCCTCTGCACATCCTGTCCAGTGGTTGGCCGCAGGGTCAAAACAGTAGGTCTCTCTAAGGTACGCCATTCCTCTGCGCCCACATGTTATATAGATTTTCCCATCCACCACTGCTCCAGCATGGGCGTAAACCTAGAGAGAAGGTTAGACAAGTATTCAGGGAAACTCAAGCAAAGAGGGAATACCTGGTATGGACCAGGAAAGCACCATAAACAGTGGTGAGTATGTAGCACCATCATGTGGATTAAGACAGTATTACATGAAATCTTTTTCCATCTTTCAGCTCTCTATTCTCATACCTCTCTCTTGAGGGATGACACAAATTCCCACATGTTGGTGTGTGGGTCGTAGCGCTCCACAGTGTCCAGCTCATTGCTGTAGTCTCGCCCTCCAATGGCGTATATATGGCCACCCACCACGCAAACACAATGGTCAGCATGCTGCTGCTGGAGAGGCTGGATAGTGTTCCAGCTGTTGTGACGAGGATCGTATCTGCAAAGAACGGACAACTCTCATAGCAGCAGAAGAAATATGTCTTCAGAATATCGGTCAGCTGTGTGTAAATGTGTGCGCAAAGTACAGATCGAATCAAATGGAACATGAACTCGATCGGAAGGAGCAACAGAGAGCACGCTATCACAACAGAACTCTCAGTTCATTTTTTATATTAGTGTTTTTCACCACAAGGTCCATTTCGTATCTGTTCTGTTTATCCAGGTGTCATAGAATGTAGATGTTCACATTCCCAATTTTTTTTCTGAGCACTTTTAAATCTCCTGATGAAGATCATGTGACATAATAGAAAGCTGCAGAACAGCTGTTTAAGAAAGGAACTGAATTAACTGAAGGTTAAAATGAACTCTGAAAGTCCATAAAGTGCTCTGGGAAAACAGGAACTGCAATATCTACAATTCCATGACAAATGGGAAAACACAATCTGCTGATGAAGATCATGTGATATTTGAAAGCTCCAGAACAGCTAATAAAAAGTCCTTGTGGTGAGACTGTTTGCTCAAATTTAATTTTAGTTTGTCTGCAAAATACAAACAATCCATTAATCAAATATCTAGTTGTCAGAAAATGGGAAGACAACTATTTTGATAGATTACACAATGTATTTGAAGACATTTATCACTATTTTATGACATTTCATAGACTGAACACTTAATTTATTAATAAAAAAATATCAAACAATGGTGAAAATAATTGGTAGTTGCAGCCCTAGACTAAACATGAACCAGTCAACAGATCTGTTTCCATTTGAAAATAATAAACATTATGATGGGATCTCACCTCCAGCAGCGGGTCTCTGCAAGAAACCCACTGGTGTTCTTGTCTCCCCCGATAAGATAGACAAAGTTGTTCAGCACAGCGATGCCCTGGTTGGACATTCGGGGTGCGTGAGCTGCAGTGAGAGTCCTCCACTCCCTCCAGCTTGGGTGGAACACCTGAAACAAGCGGTCGTTGTCTGTGTGCGAGGTGAACATCCCCCCAAAGCCCAAGATACAGTGGAAGGTGGACCTCGGCTGGGTGAGAGGACTCTGCAGGATGGGCTGCCAGATCTCCTGCTCATGGTAACGCAGGGCAGCTGAAACAAAATCCTTTAATGGACACTGGTTCAGTTTCCCATACAACCTCTGCAATACTTGTTTCTCAATCAGGCAGAAACGTACAGCTTCAAGCATCTTGAGACTGTCCTGTGGGTCAGAAAGATTAAAAGAAAATTAGTTCAAGGCAAATAAATCTTTGACAAAATGTGAGTAAAACTAAGCAGGTACATCTGCTTCTTGCCCAGTAGTGTGTATCTGGAGAGATGAGTAAAAAAAATGCAGACGCACCTTCAGACTGACCTGCAAGTACACCTGGTCAGTTTCCACCTGCTCAGGACTGTAGTGGTAGTAAAGCGCTGCCTCGTACACTTCGTTCTCACTGTTCACCTGAAGCTCGTTACTGCACAGAGCTCTGAATACTTCGTCTTGAGGGAGCTGTCGGTACACGTCGGCTCGAGACAAAGTCTGGATGTTCCTTAGCATGTAGGAGTGCATCCTGGCATTCAGCTGCTGAAGACCGTAGAGATCAGCGAGATGATGCACCTCTAAAATGTTGCTCTCGTCCAGCCAGGAGAAGAGGAAATCACAGCAGAAGCCGATGACGTTCTCAATCTTGAAAACACAGAAGGGCAAAGATTAGCTCAAATAAATAAATACTGAAAAAATGTAATTCTGCAGAAGAACAACAAGTATCCTACCTGCACCAGTGTGGCAGCTATCAGGACTTCCTGCACACACTCTGGGTCTAAATCAATCTCTGAAGTGTAAATGTAGTCAAGTATTTTTTTCATGGCCATGTGGGATACTCCGTGAATTGGGATCTCCTTTTGCTGTGTCTCCCGGAGGCCTCCAGCAAACATCCCCCTGGTGGAGAACAGAAACACATTGTTAGATGGTTTATGTTTACTTTAAATCATTTTAAACTAAATATTTCATATTTAGGGACAAGCTGGTGTTCTAAGATGCATACTACATAAGCAGAATGCCAAGAAAGGATTGTGAAAAGGTGAGGTGAGCAATTTAAATGCTCCCCTCCTGAGATTTTTAGCACCAATCAGAAAACCTTCCTATGCTTTCAACCAAAATTTTGTTGAATACACTGGGCTTCAGTTGTTATACCTATCACCTGCAGGTGCAATTCACATTCTTTAGCACAAAAGCATATCTGTAAAAGGATGTTAATGTCTTATCTTTACCTACTTTTAACATTATTACCAGGCATCAGAAACACCCATCAGAAGCATCTTCTTCTACCCCTGTACACCCCTATTCTTTGACTTCATATTTAATATATCCATCTGTGTCACTCCTCTACATTAAGTATGCTTCTGGACATCAGTGATTGTATCTGTGACCTACTTTATATTGTTCACAGAAGCTGGAGGTTCATTTACGTCATGATGGAAGTAAACACAAACCACAAAGTAAGCCAGAAATGTGCACACCAGTACTGATCATATGACACTATTGATAAGCTGCAGGCGAACAGGAAAAACTGTGTTCAAAAATGGACTGCACCAAGCCGCGGCTGTGTCTTGTGACACGGGACTGCACACACCTGCACTCACTGAGTATACTGTGCAAATGTGTATGTGTAAATGGAGACAGGAATAAAATAAATCAGCTTGTGTCAGTGGGGATATATTTAGTTGCCTGGAGGCCTCTGCTCATTTGGTCATGGTCAGAGCTACAAATACGAGTGCTGCTATATACAGTATGTACTCCCTGATTTTCCTGGTTTCATGTTGAGTGGCATCTGTAGATGAGTGAAAAAGTGAGGCCTCTATGGTAGTAACTATTATTGTTGTTATTTTATTTTTGCCTGCGACACACCTGACATACAAACGAAAGTGAAAGCACACACAACAAGCAGACCTGCTGTGAGTTTTACCTAAAGTAGTCGCAGGAGGCTGCCAGAAGTATACGGTGAGCTTGGATGGGTCGACCCTCCACCAGCAGCACCACATCAAACAGGATGCCACTTTGTCTGAGAGCCAGCAGGCCCTCCAGCAGGCTGCGGGAATGGGCTGAACTTCTGTAGGTCTGTCGGCCCGGGCGGCCTGGGGAGCCAGCTCGTCCTACCTCTCCATCCTCAGCCATGGCACGACACTGATGTTCAGGCTTCATTACTCTTATCTGTCTAGTACTAACATCATACGACGTATTTCTTACATAGTTTTTAAAAGACTCATGTAACAACTGTTGTCGACATGCAGAGCAATAACACAAACAGGAAGGGGAGGAGAAGCAGCTTGTCAAAGAAGGGTGGTTACGGTTGCTTGAAAATGTCACTGCATAGGTGCAAGTTATAAACACGGTTAACGCTTTCGCTTTGTACACATAGCTATTGGAAAGACGCGAAACTATACAGTTACAAACACGTCCTACTGTCGACCTACTATTAGCTGCTACTGCGCAGCTAAACCGTCAGCTAATGTTAATGTAGTTTAATCGGTTAGATCAACTAGCAGCAGGCTAGCAGCCAAATGAAACGCAATACAAAGACATTTAGCTAGACAGTAACAAGGGAAACTAAACCACTACGCGAAAACGTCTCAGTCTTCGTCAAAAACAATCCGTTCTACTGTTTGGTCAAAATAACACCAAACCCACTTTTTTGGAGAGACTAACAGTGATCGTCTGATTTTTGACATATCAAAACAACGTCTGTTTACTTTTTGGTGTCAGGCGGTGAGCTCAAACACTATTGGTCATTGTTGTCGTGATGTCCCGCCTACTTTCCAAGAACGAGCCAATCAGAAATGTCTGTCACACTGCGCAGGGACATTACAACAGGTTCAGCTTGTCTTTTAAAATAATAATTAGTGTTTATTGTTTGTACAATTTACCATTGTGGTGATGTTATGTTTTATTTAGTTTCTGATGATTTGCATACCATAAACCTTTAGTTAAAGAAATGTTATGATACTGTTACTCTCTTTGCCAAACACAAGAGGACACTGTTCTCTGCTCAAATGTTGGTAAGCCAATTTCTACTGGGTTTCTGTGTGTGCTGTCACTGCATCAGTACACCTGCTTCAGAGGTGGAAAGCAAGTCACTGTACGATTACTTTACTCTATGGTCTACTGGTTTTTTACTTAAGTTGGCTCTTTGCATTCAGTATAACTTTCCTATCCCACTACCTTTGAGGGAGGAATGTTGTTCTTTTTACCCCTCTACATCATATGTAGTTACAAGTTACTCCATAGATAGATGAGACAGTTCAACAGTATATGATACTGCTTACATTTTATTACATAAATGACTTTCTACAAGAGACCAGAAATTTTAATGATTACAACTCTAGATACTTAAATACATTTTCAATAAATACATACCTTAAGTCTTAAATGTGGGTCTTTTACTGAATGGAGTACAATGTTGCTACTTTTTCTACCATATACTGGCACCAAAAAATAACATTTTTCTTTATCTTTGAATAATACGGTTACATAACATCATCATTATCACATAATAATATAATAAGAAGAAGATTTTTCATGTGCCAAATTTCTGAAATGATTTTTTATCATTCCCGCCAACTGTTTGTTGTATTTATCATTTTTATGCCTCAAATATTTGGTCTCCATCTGATCAAACACTTTCCAGATTGATCTTCCACTGTTTGATAACTGCATGAGCTGCCAGATAGATTTCCTAAGGCAGCCAGTCATGATGCTCTTTTTATAAAATTGAGGCTTCCATATTGCTTAGGTTTTACAATCTCATTCATCTTCTGCCGCGGTTTCAATTTGCATATGTCATTTCCTGACACGAAGAGTAGAGATTTTTCCACTCGCAAAAACACAGTTGGAATAATCCATCACTTGATTTATTTTCCAGTCTAATATACATTGCCTGTAGAGTGCCTAGGCAGAGTTGAAAGAGGGGATGGCTCCCCTGGCTTTTTGTCTTGGATGTAAGAATGCCCTTTTCAAATGGAAAATCATAAGTTTTTTCCCCCTGACACATTGACTGTATTTGTCATCTGCATGAAGAAATGGTCCACTATTTCTGCCATTGCAGCTCCCTGAACAGCAAACATGCACACCACTGTAACTCCACCAAGGGTAGTTTCTTCTAGATCAGGTCTTTGTTGCGGATTTGATCAGTGTCACAATAGACCTGCAACAAGTGACTGGATGATTAATTAATTAATTGAAAGAAAATTAATCTGCCAGCTATTTAGACATTCCGTTTGTGTGAATGATTTTTAAAGTAAAAATTCCAGACATTCTCTATTTTCAGTTTTTCAAATGTGAATATTTGTTGTTTTTCTTTATCTTATGTGATAGTAGGCTGAGTATCTTTAGGTTTTGGAGAGTTGGTTGGACAAATCAAGCCATTTGATGACATCACCTTGGGCTTTACGAAATTGTGATGGGAATTTTGCACCATTTTCTGGATCAAATGATTACTCGATTAATTGAGAAAATCATCTGCAGATGAATCAATAATGAAAATAATTGTTAGTTGTAGCACTAGCCACAACCTTTTTTGGCTATTAAACATATACTGAGAGAAATACTATGGCACAGTGTTACAATGGCAACAGACATAACCTGGAAAAATACAGAATATCACTCATCAGTCACTGACATGAAGTAATGCTAAAAAAGATATTATATCTTTTAGTTTGTCCTTTGTTTGATTTCAAGTTGCTACTAATGGTGCCCATATGTATGACTGGTTTACCAGAAAGATACATCTTGATTACTTATTTTTATTGTGATATTCACTAATTATTCTGCTAATGTGCTTTGGTGTCAAATCGTCTAAGCAGTGAAAATCACACACAGATCCACACTTCCCTTTTTAATTGTTAAGCATGAATTTTAAATCATTTTCACATATTACATATTATTGTCGATTAGGCTGACATAATCACAGGGATACAATAAGTAATTAAGTTTATAAGATTGTGTTGGTGCTCTTGTTGTTGTGACGTCAGTCAAGGTGAAACTCTTAAATCATGCTGTCTGATTTTGTTTCTGGAGGTCACAGAGAGCCTGGTTTGCTATTACTGAGAGTAGAAAATTCCAGCACATTAGCAGTGAACTGTCTCCTCTCATCAGGAAAAGGCTGTGCAGCAGGCGCACCACGAGACGGAAGAAGAAATGACAAACGAATTAAAACAAAATGGGCTGCATTTACAGAATTAACTGTCAAGCTATGCAGTACTACAAACAGACTTTAAAAATGTTGGCAACGGCAGTTAACAAGACTTGAATGACCTTGAGCTTTTATGAGCATCCTGTTACACAGATCTGGCAATTGTTGACCTTTACTCAAATTATTACAGAAGGAAACCATCTGTAGTGCCATTGTTGCCATCCTGTGATCCGGAGAGTTTGTGAGTAGCAAGGAAGGTTATCTGTGTTATGGGCACAATGGGCTCTAAAATGGAATAGACTGGTGTGGCAGGTTGTTGGAAATCGTGGGTGTACCAGTTATGCTCTACAGCATGGCTGTATGCTGCATCTGATAAGGGAAGAAACTGGCAGACCAGAGGACAATACGACTGATTAGTTTGGGAGAGCAGAGAACCAGTGGTGCCATTCATTCTGTCCGCATCACATCCAACATGGTCTCCATGCCAACTACTCACCATCATTCATGAAGCACAGGAGGACTTGAGTGGCAACTTATGGCACAAAAAAAAGACTTTACTATCAAAGTCGCATGCACACTTGACGTGAACGAACAGCCTCTCCATTTACAATATTTTCTTCAACTAATTGTAATTTTTTAAAGTAGTCAGGAGTAGAGTGAATCTGTTGCTAAGAGTAAATATTGCAATTAAAATGTCAAAACTGGACAGTCCATTAAGGAAAAGGAGCAGTGTGAAATGTACTGTGTCCACTGTATTATACACACTTCAGGGTCTTTGATTCGTAAGTTGAATGGACGATTGTAAAGTGACTGAGGTGCGGTCCTGGCAGGTGCAATTTTGCCATGGCTGCTCAATGATTGTGAAGCGAGCAATCAATTTTCCTCTGCACCAAAATCCTGTAACACAACAACTTCCAGCACTGCTGTTTGATGAAGCCTGCCAAGCGTCTGTACTGTTTACTGTAAGATGGCAGCCACTGGGTGATACATAATTCTCCTCAAATGATTAACAGCAGGGGGTCATTTACACTGCCACAGGATTTGGACAGAATGTCTCAGTATATTTCATTGTGGTTATGAATCATTTTCTGACAAATTGCAAATGCACTCCATTGGGACATTCTCAGAAAAAATGCAATATTTAGTCTGTATTCAGTCAGGAATCAGGATAATTAAAATTACATGAAAAAATATTGACAATTATTGTTTAACTAATAGAAAGTCTCAAGTCCGCTGAAGTCTCTCTCTTCCTTGGGTATGTCTTTCACTGAGGTCAGAGTCATTTTTGGAAAAGGCTAGGGCATTTCCACGTCCCACTGGGGAATTAGAGAAAACAAACCAATGGTGCTGAAATATTTAAGCCTTCCTACAGTATGTGCTGTTCTACAGGATACAAGGATTGTTTATTAGGCAAATAACAAAGCATAAGCTTAAGTAAAATCATCTATTTTATTCTGGTCACTTGCTTGTCCCTTATCTAAAGATTGTAAATGGCTGGACAGCAGCTTTATGGCTTCATGAGGAAGGCAGAGGGCAGACCATCTTTTTCTTTTTCACACATGGCAGGAAAATGCCATTTCCCAGTGGAAAGTATTATACAAGACAGCAAGCAGGGACCTGATAGCACCAGATAGCTCGTCTGGACTGTGCTTTGACAGCCGCTCTCAAAGGGAAGGTTTGGTCTGTGTCACATACAGTTTGCCTACACTGCTAATGGAATATCAGAGGCAATGGAAATAGCTTTATGTCTTTGCATGGCTTCATACTGACATGAAATGATTAATTTACATTCATGCTCATCAAAGCATATTCAGTGTGCATTTTCTGTGTGATTTCATAAGTGTTTCAGAATCACAGCCAAGTACAGTAACCCTGGAAACTGCCGTCTTCTCCAACACTTACAATTAAGCCAAGTAGAAAGGGACTGATGGTGGAACAAATTTTAACTGGGATATAGCTTAACTGTGGCCATTAACCTGAGTGGGCGGTTGGACATATCTGCCATGTGTCAGTGGATCTGGACTCATATTGAACAGTGCTTCTGGGAATCAGTAGCAACTTGCTGTCCTCCCTCTATCACGTTATGCTGCCTCTGAATTCAGTTTCCACCTCTTGCTATTGGGATGTGGGCTATTCTGGGGTGTGACATCCACCGACTTATTCACTGTGACAACGTTAGTGTAAATTCTGAATCATATGCCGACGCCAAGGAACACTGAGGGAAAAGCGAGACAGTAAAAAGAATCGTCTGTGCCTCACACAGATGTGACTGGAGCTGAGTAGAATACTTATGTGGTTTTAGAAAGCAGGAAGGACATGCAGAACATTTATATGAATTAAAGGAGGAAGGTCAGCAGGTCTAATGCACACTGGATTGAATCTACCTTTCGTTCTGCTAATGCAATTGTGTTTTAATAAACCCCCATCTCAGGCCCCTCTCTGTCTATTTCTCTCTCTCCATAGTTCTTCTTTCTTTTCACTTCTTCAAATCAGTTCATACCACTATAAAAAATGTTATTCTTAAGGTGCTGTGTACCAAAAATGAAATCAATGTATTTTCTTAGCTTTGTTTTCACCTCATACTTGGCTGGACTTAATGGTCCATTACTAGAACAGTCGTGACTTGGAAACGTATTGGGATTGAAATTGGAGAAATGATGTGTCAATACTGGGTTTAACTTTATAGTTTGACATTTAGAAGCTTGGCATGAATACTGGAAACAAGGAGAAACACTTAGCCTGGCTCATTCATTAACCCATTATATTTAGTTTGTTTAACATGTACAAATATGTTGTGGTTTTGCTGGATTATTTCTTAGCCAGTAATGTCCTGTCAGGTAAACAGTGGAGACTCCAGGAAGTTACTGCCCCTGGCCAAGATGTCTGGCACATAACCTTTCTTACCTACAACGTGGTGTGTTTACTCTTTGGTTTTTGTACAGGTTAAACAAATGAGATGGAATTTGTCAATCAGTGAGCTTTAGAGTTGCTGGATGGCAGACTTTGTTACCTTTGGATAGAGCAAGACTAGCTGTTTCCCCCTGTTGCTAGTTTTATGTTAGGCTAAGCTATTCAGCTCCTGGCTGTAGCTTCATAATTAGCAGATAGATATAAGAGTGGTATTTATATTATTCTCATCTAACTCTTAGTGTCAGTAAGAAAGAAAATAGGATTTCCCAAACAGTTGAACTACTTTATTACTACTGTAATCATACTACACGTATAGACCACTATGTTTATACTATTTTTAATCATAATTATCAGGCTTCTCTCCTGTGGAACTATCTTCCAGACTCGGTCCGGGAGGCAGACACCCTCTCTACAGTTTAAGAGAAGGCTTAAAACTTTCCTTTTTGATAAAGCTTATAGTTAGGGCCGGCCAGGCTTGCCTTGGACCAGCCCTTAGTTATGTTGCTATAGGCCTAGACTGCCGGGGGACTTCCCATGATGCACTGAGCTCCTCTCTTCTCCTCCTCCTCTCCATCTGTATGCATTCATGTACCATTAATGCATATTAATAACTTGGCTTCTTTCCCGGAGTTTTTGTGCTTTCTCGTCTCACAAGAAAATCCAGAGTCTGAGGGGATGGTGGCGTGGTCTGGTGGGTGTCCTGCCTCGACACCTTGTCCTGCTATTATTGCTCTTATTATTAGTCATATCTCTATTATTATTATCATTGTTATTGTTATAATTGTTATTATGCTTCTCTGTGTCTCTCAACCCCCTCTCAACCTCCCTCCTTCTTTCTTTCTCAATCCAACCAGTCAAGGCAGATGGCCGCCCACCTAGAGCCTGGTTCTGCTTGTTTCTTCCCGTTAAAGGGGAGTTTTTCCTTCCTCATGGGGGAATTGTTGGGTCTCAAATTCAGTTTGATCAATTGTTATAATTTGGCACTATATAAATAAAATTGAATTGAATTGAATTGAATAATTGTGAGGTATATAAGCTATAAAGCTGAAATAATTTTTTTTTTTTTGGAGTTGTGTTTGTGGCCACCTGATGAATGTCCAGTCCAAAGGCCAGTATTCCCTCTCCTTTCAGCTCTGTTTTGCCTCCACCACCCTACTGAGGGAAATATATGGCCTTCTCAGCGGCTAAATGCTCCGCTATGTTTACCATCTAGTCACTAACTATATCTGTCTGGTGTCTGGTGCTGGGCAGGTAGCGTGTCTGAGCTTTTTCATGGAAAAAAGCTGCCTGCTGTGGGTGAAAACAAGGTTGATGAGAGCAGTGAAACTGAACCAACACAATATAGTTGTGGGTCGTAAAACCAAAATGAGCTGAAAGAAGCCAAAATGTAACAGAGCGGACAGTAACTGCAGAGTGAAGTAATTCTCTGTGGGTTCTTCACTATGAGCAACCTCTTTCACATTACATGTCATTTGATCTACTTTAATTATAACAATTGAGTACTTACAAATGACTTACAGTAGATTAAAGTCCAAGTAAAGATATGAACTACTGAAAGTACAATGCAGTTGCCTATGTTGGAAAACCTTTACATTTTACAGTATACGAGCTGTGTTTATCTTCAGTACTCACCCATGTATGCTTCTCCCAAAAGTCACATTTAAACACAGGAGCATCAGGGTGAGCTCTGTGTCAGATGTGATCTGTGCAACTGATGGGGGCTGTTTGTCATGTGCAAGTACCTGAGGCATTGTGGCATTTGTTCTTGGCTGGGGTTATTTAAAGCCTCGGGGGATTTATAGGACTGTGTTGCAGTGATGGTGTCAAGGATCACTTCAACTTGGTTCATGTAAGAGGCTATAATTCTGCAGCGGAGATTGTCCTTCGCTCAATGAGTTGCTTCATGAACCCAACGCGTATGGATTTAGGGTTGCAATGAGGGAAGAGCTGAAAAAAGAGCCACATGATCAATATGCTTTCACTGTGTCAGTTTTTGATTTTAATTGACTTGAAAAGTTGAAAAGATGGATTAGACTCCAGCTGTATTCAGATTTTGTATTGTTAGCTGTCAGCTTTTCAGGCCAATCAAAATCCAGGGGTAATTTTGCTGCTTGTATGAGGTAATCTATAGAGAAACAAAGGACAGATCAAAATAATGTTGCCCATTGATTTTCCCATTCTTGTATTGCATTGTTTGGGTTCTTTTTTGTTCTTTTGTTCTTTCTCTTGTTCTCAATAAAGAAAAACAACCATCCTATATCACATCATAAATATCACACAGTAATCATGTCACATACAAAACACATCACATAAAATTACACATAAATTCAGATACACATCGCTGGTCAGCACCATTTTCAACAGAGCTGCCACATCTCTGAAGGACAATATGTGCAGCATTGATTTATTAGTGTATCAATGAATAAATGTAAATATTATCAATGATGCTGTTCTCTACCTTATATAACCTGCACATACATGTATGCATAAGGTATCACTGCCTGACATGTGGTGATACAGTATTTATGCTATAAAGAATATGTGACTAGCAGTATAAAATGTCAGGACAGAATAATATCCTCATGGTCATCATTGTGAGTGACTGTAAATCCTTTCATATTGATCTTTTAATACACCGTAGGTGAGCAGTATACAAGGGTATGCAGTAATCCCTGAACAGATAGACCCTAGTAACATGTGGAATTTACATACAAATGTGTTATCGTGAGTGTGTAATTTGCTGCATTGTCAATAAACAGCAGGCTATATAGCTATTATTCATAAAGCCACCTTTAAAATGACGACCAAGATATTTCAACTCTGCACACTGTAAGAACGTCCCAACCTAAAGATCCCTCCAGACATGTTTTAAGACCTCTGCTTGGAGTAAGAAATTTTTTTCTGATGTTTTTTTTCCCCACAAAACAAGTTCAGTTACCTTAAAAATCCTTAAACTCTACTCCTTCTCCCTCGTTGGAAAATCCAGAAGCTATGGATATGCACACTTAAGATGTCTCCTACTTCACTGTGAAGTCCATTCTCGGTGTATGTGCACAGGAGTCTTCAGGTTTCCACATCACAATTATGTATGTTGCGTTACTGGACCATGAATGGCTCCAAACCAGTTGTGATGTCACACATCATGCTAGTAGGTGCATCCCTTAATCTCAGGTTTCCAGAGAGCACAGAGAAGCTTTCCACTTGCAGCAAATGAATGTGAAAACAGTCTTCTAGTGTCAAACTCTGCACATACGTCATTCTGCACAGTGAAGCTCAAACATCCATCTGAATAACAAGAAGCAAAACACATTGTTGAGTGGAGGCTTTAATGATAATTCAGGTAATACTAACTATTATTACATGACTCTTTGGGGCATTATATTAATACTATTATTTTGATAATAATAAAATAATTTATCTTATTATTTTATCTTTTATGTCAGGAGCTAATATCACTGAGTTCATAGTCAGGCAGAATATCTAGAGGTAAAAAGGTAGTAAAACATGTAAGGGAGAGAAATATATTTTTGACTGGCATATTATAGATATTTATTTTACTTTTTAAAATCTCACTATCATCTTTACATCACTGTATGATGCCCTCAATGAACAATAAACCTTTTTCTATATATGCAAAAGAATGCTTCCTATTGCCATATCTTAAAGGAACAGTTTGACATTTTGTGCACGTATTTGCTTTCTTGCTGAGAATTAGAGAAGATACCACTCTCATACTGTAGCCTATATGAAGCTACTGCCAGCAGCAAGCTAGCTTAGTTTAGTATAAAGACTGGAAACAAACAGCTATCTCTGCCCAAAGGTAACATAACAAACAGTTTTTTGCCTGACTTTTTCATGGCCAAACACAGTAACTTCCTGTGCCTGCTTTGTCTGGATGCCTCATGGTGATGACAGAGCCAGGCAGTCTTCGTGTTAAGCTAAGCTAACTGATTATGTTTTAAGCACTAACTTTTTCAGCTTGGATGTACAATATAAAAGCCTTTATCACAGCAGCAGTGTTGTATAGTGTTGTATAATATCACAAAAGTATACGACTTGTTGTTTCTTGCCAACATAAGATATTTCACAATGGGCAAAATATACTTGTATATATCTTGTATGTTGTATTTTTTGCAGTATACATCCTCCTTACATTCTTTCTTTAAAAAACAAGTGAACAGATGTGAACAATTGTGAAGTTACATTTCTTTCTTTGTTCTGGTTGGCTTTTAAAATCTACTTTGAAGGTCCACTGCACAGCAGAGGATACTAAAAGAGAGAGTTTTTGTTGAGACAAATAGATCACACAAAAATAGGCTGTGCACTTAAAATTTCGAGTAACGATCGCTACCCAAATACTATTAAACATGGATATGGGGAGCTGCAGCAGGGGAACAATTCATTGTTTGGGGCAGAGTACTTTATTGATTTACACTGGCAGTGACGCATAAAACTATTAACAATTTTCCCACAAGAACCACTTCTACAACTGCTGCCTTATGTAATGTGAGTCTCTCTCTGAATCCAAATATGGCCATATATTTGAATCAATTTGAATCTTAACTTGACACAGGATGGGAGTCTAAACAATTGATAGGGTGTATCGAATAAAAGACATGATCAAAGAGCAATCAAACATTGCTGTGACAGCAAGATAATGTTTCCAGAAAATATTTTCAACATGGTATCTATTCTTGTTCTTCCTCATCACCTAAAATGGAACACAACTCATCTCCTTGTTTATGCACGTGGCCTCTCTGACAGAAATGTTAGTTTTAGAAACCACATTCCCATGAGAGGTATTTGTTCTTTCTGGATTGCACAAGTTTCTCTGCTCAGCACCAGTGTGCTGAATGACTCTCAGCCCTCAACTTGTCATTTATCAATCACATTAAACTAGTGGACATGCTGTCAAAAAAAAACAAATTCATATCACCATAGAGCTCAGTTGTCCAGACATTTAAGACTTACTCAAAAAAATGTTTTCTTCTCTCCTTCCATCAGAACAACATGTTGAGAGAAAAATCAAAATGTGAGTGACAGTAGTGAAGATTGCACAAGAGGAGAAGTACAACAAATCATTCCATGTCTCAATATATTGAATAGTTGCTCATTAGGGGGTAAAAAAATCCAATCCAACACTACTCTTATCTGGCTTTTTTTCAGCATTCCTGCTATTCTCTGAAAAAATATGAGCATAGATTAATAATCTTGAGAGACTCGACACCCATGTCTGTGTCAAGTAAACACCCACAGAGCTGTTGTTGTTGGTGGCGGCAAGTCATTTCACCGTTCTGCCTTTCAGACAAACAGCTATTACTGTTCTCTCAAACAGCCTCCACTTGAAACAAGAATGTGTGGGGATCATGTGAAGAAGCAGTTAACAATCTGTTGCACAAGCGAGAGAGGTGCAAAAAAATGGGTTTAAAATAGTTCTAGGTGTCGGAGGGATCTGGACATGGATTTTAATCGTGATCGTGTCTTGGAAAAAGTGCGTGTTGCATATGCAGAGAACATAGCAGCAGTGTTATTAGTTTGCATATGAACTGCAGTATGAGTAATCAATCTGAGACATTTGACACATAATGACAAAGTTTAATGATCTTTACATGAGACATAGAAGTCAGTTTATGGCCTTTCATGCACATATCAATCAATGTACATCAGTAAGACTATTCATCAGTATTCATCGTTAAATGCTGGCAGCAGAAAATGATTTTGCTTTTTAAAATATATATTCTTCATGCATCATGTTTCATTGTAGTGTACTGGGTGACAAAAATATTCAACAGTACAAGATGATGTCTTTATATCATCTGTTAGTGACACTTGGATTCTCCTTCAGCAATCACGCTTGTCACAAGCATTTGCCCTCTCAGACTCTCAGTGTGTAGAAACTTAAAATCTGTGTCTTCTTTGAATAGTAGGGGAGAACAGGGTTGGTCGTCACATTCATTAGATGTTGCTCCCAAGGGTGCTGTAAAAAATGTTAGTAATGTTAGTATTCAGGGTTGGGGTCAGAGGTCACCTACAAGGTTATTTCAGGAGTAAAACACTTGACATTGAGGTGAGATGATGTTTAGTGTTTTTCATGTACATGTTCAATGTAAATATCCAGCTCTTCAGTGTTTCTCTCTTCTTTATACAATGGGTTTATAATAAAACAATTACCACCATTAAAAAGTATGAGGGGAGCGCTATAGTTTACATATTTTTTTTCTACAACTATATGTGGTTGTTAGCTTTGATGGTAGCAAAAATTCCAGTTGTGGATGCTTGTCACATTCTCTTCGGGTGTGGTTGTTATAGTCATGAACATTCAACATGAAATTAAACTTTTTTTAATTCATTTTTAAGATTGCCTCCATTGTTAAAAACATTTCTCCCCATTAAAATAACATAGGGACAAACAACCCCACAGTGTCTGACCACCAACCCCACAATGGGACTGGTTGTCACAAGTGCACAAGACGTATTTGACAATCCATATCTCGTGAACAGAGTAAGTTTCAGGAGAGTAAAGTCGTTGCATTCCTACCTGACACTTTAGGCTTGCATTACACACTGAAAGGGAATCTATTAAAGATGCAGTTTTTGAGGGATTCAAATGAAAGTAAAAAGAGTGACTACCAAGCCTGTTCTCCCCTATTGTTTCTGTTTATACTCCACAGCTAACTACACCGCCTGCCTGGATTAAAAATGTTGTGATGTCAGGCATTTTAAAAAGTCACCCCATATGGGAAACATAACACAGTACTATAATATACTTAACATGAATGATTTATAGGCAATGTACAGCAGTGTAATGAAGAATTCAAGTATAGAAAGGAAATGTAGCCTCCTATAGGAAATTTAAACATTACGGTACAATAATATCAGATATCTCTATATCAATATTATATTACAGTGATATTACAACGATTTCTCATTTGGGATATATGAAACTCAGCATGTGCACCTCTACAAGAGACTAAATGAATCCATCTAATGTTTTCTCACTAATGATTCTCACTAACACATTGCTTCAGGTGGGTGAAGCAGTCCATGTGTACAAATTTCGAATAACTCAATTTCCCCATTGGCCCCTGTGCGGGCGCGTGCCTGCGCGCGCGCGTGTACATGAGTGCGTGCATGCGGGCAGAGAATTTATTATGTAACATGTTCCCAATCACATCCCTGTCTGAGTCTGAGGCATAAGGTCGCTTTAAGAGATATCGGAGCTCCTATCAGTGATCCTGGCAGGACACCTCCTACCTCCTCCTCGACCAAAAACTCTGTTTGTGTCTCACCTGATGCAAAACGTCGCCCCAAGTCCAAGAAGAAAGAACATTTCGGTAAGAAACAATGGCTAATTTGACAGCTAATTAAAATACGGCATTTCAAGCTAGTCTATAACTCTTTTTTTGGGAGGGTGGAGGGTTATCTGAAAGTAAGAAATTGTGTTTTCCTATGGGGTCGGTTAATTTATTTTTCATGACATATTGCGGCAAATCTTTAATGAGAAAAAAATCGTCCTGATATTCCTTCATTGGGGTTTAAGGTGCGTTAATGAGTTTTAATAACCTTATCGCTCCTCCTGTACTGTCAGTCTATAGCAGCTATTCTATTGGGGTTTATAGTTTCCTTCTTACTTGCTACTGGACACACTGCTCTCCCTATGAGATGCTTAAAGTGCAAGTGGTGTTGTTCAGTGGGCGTTCAGGTGAATGTTTGTGATGGGTCTCCCCCGGACAGGAGAGCAGAGAGCACACACGGCGGCACACAGGAGGACAGAGGAGGCTCCACTACCTGTCCGGAGCTGAGAAAGTCCGACTCATTGCGAGAAGAAACACAGCTGCAGACAGAGAGGCAGACAGACCGTGCATCCAGGACAGCTGCAGTGATCGGGTAGGATACATACACACCACTTTAAAACTGTCTCAAAGCATTTTTTTTGGGCAGATTTATAGGATTTGTTTTGGTGTCAATTGGTGTAGTGAGGTGATTGAAGTGAGTTGATGTTCAGTAATTGTAAAAAAAAAAAAAAAAAAAAAAATACAATTTACCATGAGCTATGATTAATTTGTCTGATCTTCAATGTCTTTACATCCAATTTCTTTTTTGTAGGTCTTTAAATTTTACAATCTGCAAATAATCTGTATAATTTGCAGATCAAGGCTGTAATCTCATGTTTGAATAATTACATTGATACATTTCGTTATTCCCTTGCTTTGGACTGTGCTTTACAGCAGCAGATAAGACAGCTTCTCAACACAAAGCAATGCATCACTTTAAGTGTCTAAATTCTGCCATAAATAATAATCATCAAAGCTGTGGGATGGGTATGATACCCAAGCAACATATCTAGAAATTCAGCCACGTTTAGTCAGGTTGAGATCTTGGATTAGTTGAATTATCCAGAAGTCGTCTGAACAGAGAAGACTATGCTCCACCAAGGAATTCAAGTGGTTATATCATATTTAGCCTCAGGTTTAAGTGTTTATCTCTGTAATGAACACTCTGGCTTTGTTTGTAATTGCCACAGATGAAACAGCACATTATAATAAGACATTACTGCTCATAATAGAGACGGACAAAAGCAATTAATGTCCTACCTGTCAGCATTTATCATCATGAAGGAGTCCTCAATTAAAAATGATAAATCTTTTTTCTTTCCTTCTGTTTACATAGCTGTGTTGCAAAACTAATTTCTGGGGGAATTAAGCTTTGGGCAAAACATCTTGTTACATGCATAAATATGCACATATGCATGCACACATCCACACACACTATACTCTGTTCTGTTCTTGGTCTTGTTGTAATGAAATTGTGCTGCGGCTCTGTTTTCCAGTACATTAATTTGTTGGAGATTGTAGGGACCACATGTGCTTTAGAATCCGGGAAGCTATTGTGAACGTTCAGTAACAATGAGAGGTGTCTGCTCCTTTATGGGCAGAAGCAGAATAAATTCCCACTATTAAAAGGGGAGAAAACATTGAGAAGGGATGATTGTCTCTGAAGGAACAGTCATTATCATCATTATTGTGATGGAAATTTAAATCAGCATGCCATTATAGCGATGCAACAAAATCTGGATCTGTGCCGTTTTCTTGATGATATGCCATCAGTACATCATTTATTCTTATAGCCGGTACTGGAGGAATAGAAATAGCCTCCTGATATATGCATACCCACATTAATTATTCCCTTCATAAATCTTTGTTTTTGTAATGTTGCATCCATCTGCCAGTGCTTAGAAAAGCAAAACTGGACCAGTTAATGCATGTCGGCACAGGAAAGACACTTGTGGATTACATCCAGTAAAGCTGTAAATTTAAAAACATGTCCTGAAGCAAGACAATCAATTTCTGTCACATTTAAAAGGACTAATGATGAAATGAGTTTTTTCAAAAAGGGAGGGTCAATTTCTTTCTATGCTACAGTTTTCATGTGTGATACATTTCAATTTGAGTGATAAACCAACTTTGGTTATATCTCAAGAATTCATAACTTTAAAATAAACTTTTCATAACTTGGATTTTTTTTAAGGTCACTTATTTCTTTTCTTTTTTTTTTTCTCCAGGAGGCAAACGAAGACCACTGTAAAGACTGCCAAAGATTAAGTAAAAGGGAAAGCTCTTAAAAAATGCAAATATTATTCATGAAGTAATTACAGCAGGTGTGACACAGCAAATTAGTTCAATTAGACACTTGCCTTTGAAGTGAACCCAGGAAAAACCAGAATGGAGCTGCAGCACAACACCAATCACAACCAAGCCTTGTGGAAAGAGATCCCGTGGGATTTCACAGAGGACTGCTCACTCTCAGTGAGTGGCACCACTTTTCTCATTGTAGCTTACAGCACAGTCATGGCAGTGGGTCTCATTGGGAACTCTTGTCTGGTGTTTGTCATCACACGGCACAAGGAGATGCGCAACGTCACCAACGTCCTCATCGCCAACCTGTCCTTCTCTGACATCCTCATGTGCATTGTCTGCCTGCCAGTTACTATTATCTACACACTGATGGACCGCTGGATCCTAGGAGAGGCCCTATGTAAGCTCACACCCTTCATCCAGTGTATATCGGTTACAGTTTCCATCTTTTCCCTCATCCTCATCGCCATGGAACGCTACCAGCTCATTGTCCACCCCACCGGATGGAAGCCAATGGTGAGCCAGTCCTACTTGGCTGTGGCCGTCACTTGGATCCTGGCCTGCTTAATCTCGGTGCCTTTCCTCTCGTACACCGTACTTACCGTACTTACCGTGCCTTTCCAGAACCTGAGCGTCCCCTTCCCAGTCAATGACCACCTCGTCTGTATGGAGCAGTGGCCAACGGTTCCAGAGCGGCAAGCTTACACCACCTCTCTGCTCATCTTCCAGTACTTCCTTCCCCTCTTCCTCATCATGGTCTGTTACCTGCACATCTACCTGCGCCTCAGGAGGAGGAAGGACATGGTGGAGCGTGGCAGGAACACCACGCAAAAGAAAAACAAGGGCTCCACAAGGATCAACATCATGTTAATTGCCATAGTGGTGGCGTTCGCCCTCTCCTGGCTCCCGCTCAATGTCTTCAACACAGTGTTTGACTGGAACCATGAGGCCATCCCATCCTGTAGCCATGACGTCATCTTCTCATTCTGTCACCTCACAGCTATGGCCTCCACCTGTGTCAACCCCATCATCTACGGTTTCCTTAACAGCAATTTCCAGAAACAACTCAAGTCCACCCTGTTGCGCTGTCGCTGCTGGGGGGTGGCAGAGAGGTACGAGAGTGTCCCGCTCTCCACTGTCAGCACAGAGGTCACCAAGGGGTCAATCTTGAGTAATGGATCTATCAGCATCAATACTTAAAACCAAGTCATTTGGTGAAGACTAAGAAACTACTGGGGCCTCTCCAGCCCTCATTGTGTCATCCTTTGGAGCTTTTCTTGCTTCATTGCGTGCAAAAGCGAGGTTGACATTTAAAGTTATAAACCTCACAATAGCCGTCCAGAGGGAACTGACTGAAGACACTTAACCAGCATGACGCAGTGCCCTCGATTTGCTTCGAGTTCACATGTAAGAGGAAGTAGATAACAAAAAGATGGTGCAAAGGTTGGACAAGTTTACGTATTGTAGAGCAACTGAAGACACTTTACATGAGCACTTTTTGCAACTGTAGTATGTATAGTCCATTCCCTGTGTGCTGTGGGCACATATGAAATCTAGTTCTTCTGAGTATACATATGTCATGTTTTTATTTCACCCGGAAGTCATGTTTAAATGAATATCAGCTGTTTACTTTTCAAACTTTTACCTGCATCAAAACCACCAGACACAGATAAAGGGAGGGGGGGCACTGCACATGTCGGTTTCAGTTTTGCTGTTTTATGGTAATAGTATTGATCACAATGACATGGCTTGTGAACTGTAATGTGTTAATGATTATCGACAGCGTAGCTTATTGCACAACTGAAGGAGAGAACATTAGTGCATTAAATGTGGCTCCAGGCATTCATTCAAACAATTTACTTGCATCTCTTAATGTGTTTCTTATTACCTAAAATCGTCACAAATGATGTAATGGTATTTTACAGAGAACCTTGGCAAGAGCTATATACATTTCATGCTGCTCGCCAAGGTCTGTGCTCCAGTATATCTTGTGGTTTTTCTCATAAAGTGCGCCATGCAACAACCATACATCAAGTGCCATAAAACAAAATAAAAGTGGCAGTAAAGGACTGTCAAAGTGGGGTTCTTCTGCTGTAAATAACCTTAGTAAATACATATATGGCCTGTAAGAGATGTGACACAGTTATAGTTTATTGTGTGTGTGGCAATAAAGAGCACTGTGTAGCATAGCTGATATCTCCTAGGAAACTTGTTGTTAGTTACTTCTATTTGTTGTATTGGATTGAATTAAAACATTTACTATTATCTTTAATGATACAGTTCTATGTTGTAATATATTGATTTTGATTATTCACAATCTTGTCTTTGTTTTACACTCATTGAGGCCTTTCAGGAAGGTATTGCATTATTTTGTGCTTTTTTTTGTTTGTTTGTTTGGCAAACTTTATGTCCGCCTTGCTTTCTGAGTGTGTGTTAAACACAGAATTGATTTTTTTGTTGTCACCTTGTAGGTCAGTTCGTCCACATCATTCTCAGCTTTTAACAGTGATTGATTGCTCCTAAGTCTCCCATTAAAGACAAAATGGTGCACTGAGACCAGACTCCACCATTTCCACTTTAGGAAACAGTGTGGAGTGTGGGATCCTAACTCCCCAGAGATTAAAGGCACTGATCTGTCTCAACATGAGCCAATCAACACTTGGCTTGACATGCCAGTGTTGTAGTGTGTGGTTTGCATTGAAAAAAACATCCACGTTTTCAAAATCTTTGTCCTTTTCTATGGTAAAATGCAGGTCGCTGCCTCTGTGTGCATTATTCAGGGGGAAGTCTGAGATCACAGCACATTTTAGATGTGCTTGTTGTGTTGAATAAATCAGTGTTGTGTTTGGTGCCTGAGATGTTAAACAGCATGGAGAGAAAAAAAAATCTGTATGAGAGATCAATGGGAATTGTGCTAAATATTCATGCTGAGGGAATGCATGTTAACAGTTATACTTTTATCTAAAAACAAGAAGTATATCAACTAAAGAGCGTAAAGAGAAGGTAAGACTTCTGCTGTCAGGTTCCTTTAGATTTGATGATAATGTCATGAGGTCAGGTGTAGGATGTTTTCACACCTTAGAGAAAGTCAAACCTGTTTTTGACTCTGACAGCGTCTCACACAACCTGCCAAAATTGTTCCCCAAGTGCAGTTTAGCTCTTAAGAGAGCACTCAGAAGTCCTTGTCGGCATAATTGACAGTGTGCTTCTGCTGCCTTGACCTGAGCTGACCTTCACAGAGTGTAAATCCCCTCCGTTCCCTCTATATTTCCTTTCTCTCTCACCTGGCTCTCCTTTTAAAAACACCACTGAATGAAGCAGCAGTGTTCATTCTGTGTGAAATAAAGGACCCGAGATGCCACAGGTGCTGACGTACTCCAGCAACACTTGATTTTGAGTGGGACTTAAATGAAGCCATTATACATTGTTACCAAAGTAACTGTTAGGGGGCAATGGGCACATTACTGCATTATGAAATGAAGCTCAGCTGGAGACGAACACTTGATGAGTCCACAGGGCCAGACTTTCCTTGTCAGTGGAGCAGTTCCAGGAAGATTAACATCTTGGCTCTCTGCATTTTAATTTAGAAAGATTCTCCTATAAGCAATCTCTCCAGATCACAGGAACAACATGAACTACAAAGTTGGCCAGAAATTTCCTCAAGCTGTTGTTTTGAAAATGAAATTCTCTCCAGTAAGATATTTTGCCTGCCGTACCACTGTAAGAGCATTCATCCTGTTTTGCCTTTTTTCCATTATTAGTAGTAATAATAATTCCTTTTCATGCTTTCTGTTGCTTTGTAAAAGAAAGTCCCTTCCCTGATGTGGGAATCATTCTCCCTAGCGAATGCTTGTGAAGATGTAAAAGGTGTATACAATATTCAGTGTGTCTCAACCACCACATTCAGCATCTATCTGAATCTGCAGTGACCACAATAAGCCTGAGGCATTGTTAAAAGTTATGTAAGATGTAACAATGTATGTAGGGAATTTCGATGACAAGAAAGTAATTTTTAAACATGTTGCGCCCCTACGAATATGCAACAAAATTATTATCCATTTGAAAATGTTGTATAGAATAATGTCAGACAGTCATTGGCATTGTGCACCTTTGATCCCTTGTGAGGGGGAACTAATCGTTTTGTTTTGGCAGATGAAAAGGTCACAGGGAGTCAGGCCGCTGCCTCTGGAATCCTAATCATGGTGTTATACATACTAACATCTGTAGGACACATTAAAACAGGCAGGTAGCTCATCTAAGGGTCAAACACATAGATCAACTCAGTCAATATCTCCTTGTCCCTCTTATCTTTCTATTGAATTGTCCTAATGTTTCCGTGTTGTATCAGAGGCTTCCTGATTCATCAGATCTGTGAGGGAGGGTTGTTTCTGGGAGCAGCTCCTGCCCAGTTTTACCAATTTATCTGTTTGGATATCGTAACAGCATGAATGTTCCCAGCCTGTTTATGTGCCAGACCTGGGTCCAAAATAAATTAATGGAAAACAGTTGTGTGTGTCTCTGCTTTTGAAATAAAGCTAGAAATCTAGAAATATCCATTGTATACTGAAGATATTTTTGGGCCTCAATTTCCTCTGTGTCTTGTGTAGTATTAATAACGCGCGCACACACACACACACACGCACGCACACACAATGTTGTCTTGCATAACACAAGCAGACTTGACAGCCAGGAATAGCAACCCCCTGATTGGTGTTGGACAGTTTTTCCTCAGGATTGGTTTTGTCTTTGCATGCATGTGCTGTCTTCATGAGAAGACAATAAGGATAGAGAGATAGAGATAGATAGGTTTTTACAATAGCTACACAACAAATTCTTTCATCTCTATAATCTTGCCCTGACAATTTAGGACCTGGCCTCTGCGTCTGACCTTCCATTTTCTATGATCAGAAGAAAAGAGGTAGACCACAGCCTGCTTTAGTTGCCTGGTTACAGCTTCCTCAGGGGGTTTCAATGGGTTTCCTTCAAGCTGACACAGAGCACCAAGCTATTAAAGGCACTTTATTAAACACTGACAGAGGAGCTACGCCAGGCTGAAGCACTTTTCGTGGAACCAGCTCAGCCAGATGGTTCTCCCTCTCGAAAAGAAGGCGAAGTTAAAAAGAAAAAAAAAAAAAAAGTGAATCATAAAATGTATTGCTGATTGACACCTGATGACAACTTCTCTTCTGACTTGTTTGATAGTTCAACATTTGGGGAAGTGTACTTATTTACTTTCTTGGCAAGAGTTAGATGATTAACATCAACATCACTCTCATGTCTTTGTAGCTGGAGCCAGTAGACCATTAGCTTAGCTTAGCGTAAAGACTAAAAACAGGGGGAACGGTTAGCCTGGCTCTGTCTGAAGGTAACAAAATCCTTTTATCAGCACTTGTAAAACTCACTGATTAATATGTTATATCTAGTTTGTTTAAACTGTATAAAACCCGAGGAGTAAAAGCAATAATCTATCACTTTATGGGGGGGTTATGTGACCAGTTGCCAGGCAACTAGCAGAGATTCTAGGAAGATACTTCTCCCAGTCGAAGAAAGAGACACTTATAGATTAAACAAACGAGGTACAACATGTTAATTACTGAGTTTCAGAGGTGTTGATAGGTGGATTTTGTTACCTTTGGACAGAGACAGGCTAGCTGTTTCCCTATTCCCATTATTTTATGCTTAGATAAGCTAGCGCAATGCCAAATGTCTGCTGTTAGAGAGGCCCGCTGTTGTTTTGACCTCACAAGTTTAAGATCCCAAGTCCTCAAGCACTAACTTACATACTGTTCTTATTTTGACCCACAGTCACACTATATTGTGGCCCTATGTTATCTAAAACAGGAGAACATAACAGCCATAATGATTTCAATTTATTGAATATGAAGAATGCAACAACATTTTTGAAATGTGATTCTTGTATAAATACGGGTCAGATTTAACTCAGAATATCCTCTATGTACAAAAATATGTATCAGCTGCACAGACATTTTAAAAAAGGTTGAAATATTTCCATTTTAGTCTATTCTGGGTCACTTTAGGAAAAGTCGTAACATTTCAGGCTAAAAGAAAAGTGTTTAGATGGTGTTTAGGGTGTTTTTACTGCTCTCAAATGTAAAAATTGGTCAAATTTGACCTGGACAGTATGTAAGGGTTAAACAAAACTTTTACTGTATTTAGACTCTGCTGCTGGCCTGCATCAGCACAGCTCAGATTATGTCCTGATGTTCACTTCAGTCAGTTTCAGACTGGTCTCAGTGGGACTAATTAGAAGTGACCTGGTGGACCTTGCAGGTGTGGGAGTACAGGCTCAGCAAGTTTTGTGTCTCCAACAAGTATTTTATTGATTACAGTGCTGTTTGAAATCTTCAAATACCCCACTACTCTTTTCTAAACGTATTCTTTAAATCATCCGAGTTAGTGCTGCTTTGATGTTTGCACTTTCAAAAAAAGTAAGTAATGTCTCTGATATGTCTTTGGTTTCAAACTGGAGGGTAGATGGGTGCTGAGAGACAGCCTATTTATGACGATATTGATCTTGAGTAAATATTTTGTGTCCTGCTGTGCAACTGTCTCTCATGTAGTTATTATCCCTTATCAAATCACTTTCAATAAAGGACAATACTTGACCCATATGGTGTTGGCAGTATGTTCAATGAAAGTAGCAGCAATCTCATCAACAAGATGAAACCTGCAGAACTGTCTCGTGTGTTTGCTGAGTAACAGCAGAGTGACAGACAGATTGAACTACTTTGAAAAACACATTTTCCATTGGAGATAAGACTATGGCCACCTCATGTACTCGTCAGCAGGATATTACATGCTGTTGTATCACTGTCTAATCTCCATGATGAATGCACTTCGATTTGTTATTGAATTTGTTTAAATTCCATACACAAACGGCAAACACATGTGTCGCTTGGTCAAATAATTTTCATGTTGCTCATTCATCCATGAATGAGCGCTTTTATAATCCAGAAGAGATTGTGGAGTGTGGGTGAAACAAGTCAAGCAAGCAATGAGCTACGACAATACAATAAATTGCCCTCGGACATGTCCTCATAGTGAACAAACACAATAAAGTTTAGTAAATTACAATAAATTACTCTACCGACAGGATCTGATCTAGCCTTATTGAAACACTGTAGAAAACATCTCAGCAGCAGTTAGGGTGGTTGTAAAAAAATATATATACAAAGTTTAGATTTTCTGGCAGATTATTTTATCAGACATGAACTAAAACATTACAGCAATGAAAGAGTAGAAGCTTCAATGATGGAGGTTTATGTTGTTCTCTAGTGCCATCTGGTGGTCAAGCACTGAGCTCCTGATCTGCTGGGGTTTATACTTTTAAATAGTTTTTATTTTTGTAAAAATGTTTTCCTCACAATAAAACTCAATGTCCTTTGCTTCCTGTAAAGAACAGGTAACATATTTTCTCTCACTCTACATATATACAGTACACCTCTACAAATGTATGACCTTTGTATGGTGTTGACTGGATCAATTTGACCCAAGAAGTTTAGGTTCAAATGATTTACAACCTGAACAGAACGTAAGAGTTAAACACACAACATATATTGTATTTAGACTCCGCTGCTGGCCTGCATCAGTGCAGCTCAGATTATGTCCTTATGTTCACTTTTATTATTTCAATCTGTTTCAGACTGTTCTCAGTGAGACTAGCTAGAAGTAATTACTACCAGGTTATAACCTGGTGGACTTTGCATATGTGGGGGACAACCCCACATGTGGGGTCCTACATGTCTTCATAACACAGACTCACCTGTTGGGTGTGAGAGGGTGAATTTTTAATGAGGTAGAATTTAAAGTTTTAAAGAAAAAGTATGTGAAGTGTTGTTGCTTCTTTATTATTATTATTATTATTAATATTATTATTATTCAAAATGACAATTATGTCTTGGGTGAACACCAATAATGGGTTCAAAAAGTGAATACCACACATGGCTTAAATGGATGGACATATAACATCTTAAAAATTGTGTTAATCTGTCAAAACCACAAAGGCATTTACAAAAAGTTGTTTTTTAAATATATATCAAACAGTACAACTATAGGCCTACCTGGTGGTTGTTTTTCTAACATGATTGTTGAACTGATTCTTTGAACTGAGTCTTTTATTTAGTGATATTTGCTGTTGATATGGAGCCCATACAATCATTAAATGTTTGACTACTTCACACTGATCACTCGTATTAAATTCACTCAAGTTTTACATTCAGCTTTGTATCAACCAGTCAAGCAATTCATATACGCTGTTAGTAGTTACTAGTGTGTGTATATCTAGGGTATACAGACAACAGACATTTCAAAATGTTATTTAACTTTATTTTATTTGAAATGTAAAGTAACATTGACACAATTTAAAAGAATCAAGGGACAATATAGTGTCCAGTTCATCTGAGCTGCACGTTTTTGAAGTGTGGGAGGAAACCAGAGCACCCGGAGTAAACCCACGCAGGCAGGAGGAGAACATGCAAACTCCACACGGAGAGAAGGCCCTGATCATGCAGAGAAGACATCAGCACTTTCCTCCTGTGAGCCACAATGCCGCCCATGAAAATGAGGAAACAGGGAAATGTGCTAGTAAAAGTAGATAGGTAGAGGAAGGGAGATAAGGTGAGACATGGTAGATGGGTAAAGGAAGGTAAATAAAGAAGAGGTAGGGTAGGTAAAAAGGATGGGGAGGTAAAAGGAGGAAGGAGAGGAAGGGTGGGGATGTAAAGGATATGAAATAAAGGAAAGGAAGGGTTGAGAGAAAAAGGAAGTGGAGAAAAATAGAAGGAAAATGAAAGAGGTGTAAAGATTACAAGGAGGAGAGGAAGGGAGATGAAGATTAGACAGATGAGGATGACTGACAGGAAGGGTGGAGGGGTAAAGAAAGGAAGATGAAGGACAGAAGGGTGGATGGTTAAAGAGAAAAAGATTAAAAGCAAAAGGATAGGTAATGTAAGGAAGAGGCAGAAAGGTGGAGATGTGAAGGGTAGAAAGTTAAGTATGGAGAAGTAAAGGAAAGAAGAGGAAGGATATTGTCAGTGGGGTAGAGGGGTAAATGAAGGATGAAGAGGAAGGTAGAGAGCAAATTTATAATAAAAATTAACAAGAGGAGAAGAGGAGATGTAAAGGTGGAAGTGAAAAGAAGGGTGGGTGGATGAGAGAGGGAGTGAGTGTGAGCTGGAGGAAGTCTGGAGAAGAACAGGAAGGAGGGCACAGAGGAAAGGAGGTAGAATGAAGGAGAGGAGGATGGATGAGAGGAATGGAGATGAAAGAGCAATGGTGGAGAGAAAACTGATATAAAAGCTGGAGAGATACAAGAAGAACAATGAAGGATAGGAAGAGTTGAGGGGAGAAGAAGGAAGATGAAAGACAGGAATTATAAAAATGATGTGTTTGAGAAATAGAGAAACTAATGTGAAGAAGGAAAAGGGAGGGAAATGAATAAGAGAACAGAAGGAAATGTAAAGGATAAAAGATGATGGAGAAGAGAGGTGGATGGGAGAGTGAGTGGGTGAAGAAATGAGAGAGAAGGATGATGTCTAAAGGAAGAAAGTGGAAGAATAAGAAAGATGCAGGGGAGGAACAGATGAGGGGAGTGAGAGGGAGAAGGAAGTGAAGGGGGAGAGAGGTGAAGGAAAGGGAGGAAAATTACAGATACAGTTGAAAGAAGGTAAAGGAAAGAAAGGATGGAGAGGAATAAGAGAAGGGGAAGTAGCTGGGTGATAGAAGGTAGAGTGGTATAGGAAACAAGATTAAAGTAGAGATGTAAAAGAAGAAAAATAGAGAGGCTGGAGAGGTAAAAGGAAAATGGAAGGAAAAGAAAGGAGAGGCTGGGTGGAAGAAAGGAAGATGAAGGAGTAGGATAGGTAAGAGAAAAGACTGAAAGGTTGAAGAGGAAAAGGAAAGAATGTGGAGGATGGAAGGAGTATGAAAGGGAAAGTAAGAAGAATGAAGGACAGGAAGAGAGGAGATGTTAAGGGTGGAGGATGAAGGAGAGAAAGATGGAAAGGCTTGAGAATCTAAGGATAAGAGATGAAGGATAGAAAAAGTGGAGGAAAATGAAGGAAGATGAAGAGAAAGGGTGGATGTTAAAGAATAGCATAAAAGTAAAGTTAGGAGATGAAGGAAGAGAAGGGTGGATGAGCAAAACCAGAAAGATGAAGGACAGGAGGAATGGAAAACAAAGAATATGAGTTGGAGGAGATGGAGGGTGGAGAGGTGAAAGAGAAAACATGAATGAGAAATAGAGTAGATGAATTAAGGAGCGAGATGGAGAGTGAATAGGTAAAGAAATGAGAGAAAGGCCAGAGAGATACAGGAAGAATGATGAAGGACAGGAAGGGTTGAGGGGAGAAGGAGGAAGATGAAAGACAGGAACATAAAGAATGAATTATATAAATCATGTGTTTAAGAAATAGAGAAAGGAATATGAAGAATGAAAAGGAAGGAAATTAATAAGAGGACAGGGAGAAATGTAAAAGATAGAGAAGGTAGATTAAAGAAGTGGATTAAAGAAAGGGTGGATGGGTAAAATAAAAATGAAGGAGAGGAAGAATGAGAATAAAAGAGTTGAAAGAGATGAAAGTCAGATGGATAAATGAAGGAAAATAAAAAGGTAAGAAAAGTTTGATAGTAAAGGGTTGGGAAATGAAGGAGATGAAGAGTGGAGATTTAAAGTAAGGAAGATGGAGCAAGAGATCACTGAAGGAGTGGAAGGGAGGAGATGTGAAGGACAGCAGATGACAGAGGAAGAGTGGTTAAAAGAAGGTAAAGGAATGAAGGTGGAGAGGTAGATAAAGGAAGACAGGAGAGGGAAGAAGAGGATGGATAAGGAGTTATTAGAAAGAAGAAAGAAGAGATGGGAGAAGTGGAAAGATGAAGGAGAGGAGGGTAGATGGAAGAGGGAGTTGTAGATGTAGAAGGATGGAAAGGTAAAGGAGAGAAGTAATGGGGGAGGAAGAGTTGATTGATAAATGAAAGAAGATGGTGAGAGATGAAGGTACATAAAAGAAGATGAATGATAGAAGGGAGAAGAGGAAGGGTGGAGAGCTAGAAGAGAAAGATCATGGAGAGAAATGAAAACCAAAAGGAAGGGTGGATGGTAGAAGGAGGACACAACAGATGGAGAAAAGAACAAAGTTGAAATAGACAAAAGGTGGATTGAGAGAGAGAAATGGAGAGAAAGAGTGAAGGAGATGAAAGATGAAAAGGGTTGAGAATCTAAAGATAAGAGATGAAGGATAGAACAAGTGGAGAGGAAAATTAAGATGATGAAGAGAAAGGGTGGATGGTGGAAAGAATAGAAGAAGAAAAAGAAAAGAATAGTGTAAAGGTAGGAGATGAAGGAGGAGAAGGGTGGATGGGTAAAGTGAGAAAGATAAAGGACAGGAGGAATGGAGAACAAAGAATTTGAGTTGAGGGAGATGGAGGGTGAATAGGTAAAGAAACGAGAGAAAGGCCAGAAAGATACAGGAAGAATAATGAAGGACAGGAAGGGTTGAGGGGAGAAGGAGGAAGATGAAAGACAGGAATTATAGAAATGGTGTGTTTGAGAAATAGAGAAATATGAAGAAGGGAAAGGAAGGAAATGAATAAGAGGACAGGGGGAAATGTAAAGGATTTCAGAAGAGAGGTGGATGGGAGAGGGAGGAAGATGTAGGAGAGGAAAAGTTGATGAGACAGGGAGATGAAGAAATGAAGGAAAAAAGGACAGGAAGGTGGAGATATAAATAATGAGATAAAAATAGGAAGGGTAGATGGTTACATAGAAGATAAAAAAAATCCCTTCCATCCATGAAGCACTGAAAGGATGAAGAGGTAAAGGAAAGGTATGAAAATGGACAGGAATGATGGCAGAGCAAGGTAGAGAAAAAAATAGAAAGGGTGAAGAGGTAAAAAAGGAAGGAATAGAAAGGAGAGGCTGAGTAGATGGATAGCAGAGGAAGGAAGAAGAAAGGAAAATCAAGTGAAGGAGGATGGGAGAGAGCCCTACCTCCCATCCATGAAGGAAAAATGATGGAGATGAAGATGGAAAGGAAAAGTAGTGGAAGAAGAGATGAGGGATAGAAAGGGACAGAGTTAGACGAAAGGAGGATGGAAGGATAATTTAAGAGAAAGAAAGAAAAAAGACAGGAAGAGTAGAGGTGTAAAGGAGAGAGGGTGAGAGAAAAACTAAGTTTAAAGATAAAACGGTGGAAGATGATAGAATATAAAGGAAAGGAAAAGTGGATGGATGAAACAGAGGGATTAAGGAGAGAAAGAATAGAGAGGAAGATGAAGGAACAGGATAGGTAGAGGGTGGAATGGTGTAAGAAACAAGATTAAAGGTAGGAAGCATGGAGATAAGATAGGAAATAAAAGAGAAAGGGTGAAGAGGGAAAGAATGAGGATGGAAGGAGTATGAAAGGGAAAATAAGAATGAAGGACAGGAAGAGAGGAGATGTTAAGGGTGGAGGATGAAGGAGAGAAAGATGGAAAGGCTTCAGAATCTTAGGATAAGAGATGAAGGATAGAAAAAGTGGAGAGGAAATGTTAAAGAATAACGTAAAAGTAAAGTTAGGAGATGAAGGAGGGGAAGGGTGGATGAGCAAAACCAGAGAGATGAAGGACAGGAGGAATGGAAAACAAAGAATATGAGTTGAATGAGATGGAGGGTGGAGAGGTGAAAGAGAAAACATGAATGAGAGGAAGAGTAGATGAATTAAGGAGCGAGATGGAGAGTGAAAAGGTGAAGAAATGAGAGAAAGGCCAGAGAGATACAGGAAGAATGATGAAGGACAGGAAGGGTTGAGGCAAGAAGAAGGAAGATGAAAGACAGGAATTATAGAAATGGTGTGTTTAAGAAATAGAGAAAGGAATATGAAGAATGAAAAGGAAGGAAATGAATAAGAGGACAGAGGGAAATATAAAGGATAGAAGATGATGGAGATGAGAGGTGGATGGGAGAGGGAGGTGTTCAAAGAGATGAAATGTACATAGATAAATGAAGGAAGATAAAGATTTTGCAGTAAAAGGATAGAAGATGAAGATAAATAAAAGATAGAAAAGAGAAGAGGGAAGGGTGGAGGGGATTTCAACAAAAATGCAAAAACATGACATCAAGCCTTCACATTCAGATACATATACAGAGACCCTCCTCCCCCTCACTACAAACAGCCCCGTCTATACACCAACAATATCATTTAGCAGACTGTAATAAACACATTCAGCCCTGAGATAGAAAGGATATAAAGCTGAAAGAGAAAACTTGGATGGAGGAAGATGTAGGAGGGGAACAGTTGAGGGGAGTGAGGGAGAGAAGGAAGTGAAGGGTGGAGAGGTAAAGGAAAAAGAAATTACAGATGGAGAGGAAAAGGGAGGAGAGAAAGATTTGGTGGGAAAGAAAGGGAGACAGAAAGGTAAAAGAATATCAATGACAGGAAGTGGAGAGTAATGAGATGAGAAAGAAGAAGGACAGAGAGGAAGGAAGTTGATGATAGAACAAATGGAAAGGAAAATGAATCAAGAACAAGTAGAGTGGAGAGGTGTGAGGAGGATTAAGAAGATGAAGAACAGAGAGGAAAGGAGGGAGAATGAAGGAGAGGAAGGGTGGATGGAGAGGGATGGAGAAGAAAGAGCAATGGTGGAGAGACAACTGATATAAAGGCTGGAGAGATACAAGAAGAAGGATGAAGGATTGGAAGGGTTGAGGGGAGAAGAAGGAAGATGAAAGACAGGAACATAAAGAATGAATTATAGAAATGGTGTGTTTGAGAAATATAGAAACTAATATGAAGAAGGAAAAGGAAGAAAACGAATAAGAGGACAGGGGGAAATGTAAAGGATAGAAGATGATGGAGAAGAGAGGTGGATGGGAGAGGGAGGAAGATGTAGTGGGAAGGAAGAGTGGAGATGTTAAGGGTGGAAGATGAAGGAGAGAAAGGGTGTAAGGGTGGGAGATGAAGGACAGGAAGTTTGGATTGGCAAAACAAGAAAGATGAGGGACCGGAGGAATGGTAAATAAAGAATGATTTGAAGGAGATGGAGAATGGAGAGATGAAAGAGAAAACATGAAAGCGAAGACAGTAGACAAGTTAGGGAGTGAGATGGAGATGGAGAGAGTGAATGAGTAAAGAAATGAGAGAAAGGCCGGAGAGATACAGGAAGAACGATGAAGGATTAGAAGGGTTGAGGGGAGAAGGAGGAAGATGAAAGACAGGAACATAAAGAATGAATTATAGAAATGGTGTGTTGGAGAAATAGAGAAAGGAATATGAAGAAGGAAAAGGAAGAAAATGAATAAGAGGACAGGGGAAAAGTTGATGAGAGACAGGGAGATGAAGAAATGAAGGAAGAGATAAATGAAAAAAAGATGTAAGGAAAGGAAGGAAAATGGACAGGAAGGACAGGCAGAGCAAGGTAGAGAAAAAATGGAGAAGGTGGAGAGGTAAAAGAAAAAGGAAGATATATATATATATATATGTATATATATATGTATATATATATACATGTATATGTATATATATGTATATGTATATATGTATGTATGTATGTGTGTGTGTGTGTGTGTGTGTGTATATATATGTGTATATATGTATATTTGTATATATGTATATATATGTATATGTGTATATGTATATATATGTATGTATATATGTATATATACATATGTATATGTGTATATATGTATGTATGTATGTATATATATGTATATGTGTATATATGTATATATGTATATGTATCCTTAGTTTTTTTCTCAGCCTTTCTATCCTTCATGGACGGGAAGTAGGGTTCTCTCCTATCCCTCTTTTTTTTATCTTCTTTCATTTAACCATCCACCCTTCTCCTTTTTATCATTATTTACATCTCCACCTCCCTGTCCTTTTTCCCTTCATTTCTTCATCTCCCTGTCTCTCATCAACTTTTCCTCTCCTACATCTTCCTCCCTCTCCCATCCACCTCTCTTCTTCTATGCTTTACATTTCCCTCTGTTCTCTTATTCATTTCCTTCCTTTTCCTTCTTCTTCATATTCCTTTCTCTATTTCTCAACATCATCTCTTTAATTCATTCTTTATGTTCCTGTCTTTCATCTGCCTACTTCTCCCCTCAACTCTTCCTATCCTTCATTATTCTTCCTGTATCTCTCTGGCCTTTCTCTCATTTCTTTACTCATTCACTCTCTCAATCTCCACCTTGCTCCCTAACTCATCTACTCTTCCTCTCTTTTGTTTTCTCTTTCACCTCTCCACCCTCCATCTCCTTCAACTCATTCTTTGTTTTCCATTCCTCCTGTCCTTCATCTCCTACCTTTACACTATTCTTTTTCTTGATTCTTGAACCATCCACCCTTTCTCTTCATCTTCCTTCATTTTCCTCCACTTTTTCTATCCTTCATCTCTTATTCTTCGATTCTCAAGCCTTTCCATCTTTCTCTCCTTCATCCTCCACCCTTAACATCTCCTTTCTTCCTGTCCTTCATTCTTCTTACTTTCCCTTTCATACTCCTTTCATCCTCCACATTCCTTCCTTTTTCTCTTCACCCTTTCTTTTATTTTCTATCCTTTACATCTCCATGCTTCTTATCTTTAATCTTGTTTCCTATACCATTCCACCCTCTACCTACCCGGCTCCTCCATCTTCCCCTCTATCCTTTCTTTCCTTAATCCCTCTGTTTGTTCTATCATCCTCCACTGTTGTATCTTTAAACTTAGTTTTTCTCTCTCCTATCCAACTTTTGTTTCTTTCAACTTCTCTCCATCCTTTCTATCCTTCATGGATGGGAAGTAGGGTTCTCTCCCATCCTTCTTCACTTGATTTTTCTTTCTTTCTTCTTCCTTCTTCTGCTATCCATCCATTGTTTTTTCTTGTCACTCTCTAACCTTACTATCATTCATGGATAGGAGCATTTCTATCTTCCTTTAACCATCCCTCCTTTCTGTCTCTAATTCTCCTTCATTTCCACCCTTCCTCTCATCTCTCTTTCTCCTGTCAACTTTTTTTTTTTTTTACTTAAATCTTCCTCCCTCTCCCATCCAAGCTTCATCTTCTTTCCTCTCTACCCTTTAATGTCACATCTTGCCTGGACTTTGGGTGTTTTTTTGGTCTTATGTTGTGTTCTGTGGGGTCTCCTGGTTTTGCACGTCTGTTTAGTCCCTCAGTTCATAGGGTTTTCTTGTATGATTTGGGTGGTGGGTTTTAGAGGATTGAATCATTAGTTTGTTGGGTTGTGTGCTTGGGTTTGTGTTTGTGCTTGGTTTTGGATGGGTTAGTATAGATGGCATTGAGTTTGTTTTCTGGGTTTTTCTTCTGTTTCCCTTGTGTGTTCATGTGCTCCTCCACACCTGCCCTGCATTTGGACTCATTAGCCCTGCCCTGCTGTCTTCCCCACACCTGCCCTGTGTTAGCCTCGTCAGCCCTGCCCCGCTCCCTGTGTGTCCTCAGCCAATCAGCTCCCTGTATGTTCATTCCCCTCTCGAGTTCTCCACCCATCTCCCCACCTGCACCTCATCTCCTTGTTAGTTCAGTTTCTTTAAGTTCGGGTTTTCTGTTCAGTCTTTGTTGGATCGTTTTGTGTTGTTCCTTCTGCTAGTTCTGTTCAGCCCTGTTTACCTGTCCGTGACCATCCACAATTAAAAGAGTTTTTCATCATATCTGCATTCCGGCCTCTGCGTTTGGGTCCACTCCTGCTTCCCCGAGCCTGACACTTTAAATCCTTCATGTTCCTGTCTGTCTTCTTCCTACCTCTCCCATCCCATCTTCCTTCATTTTCCTCTCCACTTTTTCTATCCTTCAGCTCTTATTCTATGATTTTCAACCCTTTCCATCTTTCATCTCCTTCTCCGGTCCACCCTTTCTCTCCTTCATCCTCCACCCTTAACATCTCCACTCTTCCTCTCCACTTTCCCTCATACTCCTTCCATCCTCATTATTTCTTTTCCCTCTTCACCCTTTCTTTTATTTCCTATCCTTTACATCTCCATGCTTCTTATCCTTAATCTTGTTTCCTATACCTTTTCACCCTCTACCTATCCTGCTCCTTTACCTTCCTCTCTATTCTTTCTCTCCTTAATCCCTGTTTCACCCATCCACTTTTCCTTTCCTTCATATTCTATCATCTTCCACCGTTTTATCTTTAAACTTAGTTTTTCTCTCTCTCTCCTTTACACCTCGACTCTTTCTGTCTTTTTTCTTTCTTTCTCTTAAATGTTACTTCCACTTCCTTCCTCTGCCTCTCCACCTTTCTATCCTTCATCTTCTTATCTTCTATTCAACCATCTACCCTTCCTATTTTTTATCTCATTATTTACATCTCCACCTTCTTGTCCTTTTTTCCTTCATTTCTTCATCTCCCTGTCTCTCATCAACTTTTCCTCTCCTCCTTCTTCTTCCCTCTCCCATCCACCTCTTTTCTCCGTCTATCTCTATTTCTCAAACACACCATCTCTTTAATTCATTCTTTATGTTCCTGTCTTTCATCTTCCTCCTTCTCCCCTCAACCCTTCCTATCCTTCATTATTCCTCCTTTATCTTTCTGGCCTTTCTCTCGTTTCTTTACTCATTCACTCTCTCCATCTCGCTCCCTAACTCATTGACTCTTCCTCTCTTTTGTTTCCTCTTTTACCTCTCCATCTCCTTCAACTCATATTCTTTGTTCTCCATTCCTCCTATCCTTCATCTTTCTCACTTTACCCATCCACCCTTCTCCTCCTTCATCTCCTACCTTTACACTATTCTTTTTCTTGATTCTTTAACCATCCACCCTTTCTCTTCATCATCTTCCTTCATTTTCCTCTCCACTTATTGTATCCTTCATCTCTTATCCTTAGATTCTCAACCCTTTTCGTCTTTCATCTCCTTCACTCTTTCAACCTTCTGTCTATTTCAACTTTGTTCTTTTCTCCATCTGTTGTGTCCTCCTTCTACCATCCACCCATCCTTTTGGTTTTTATTTCTCTCCATGATCTTTCTCTTCTAGCTCTCCACCCTTCCTCTTCTCCCTTCTATCATTCATCTTCTTTTATGTACCTTCATCTCTCACCATCTTCTTTCATTTATCAATCAACTCTTCCTCCCCCATTACTTCTCTCCTTTACCTTTCCATCCTTCTACATCTACATCTCCATCTTCCATCTACCCTCCTCTCCTTCATCTTTCCACTTCTCCCATCTCTCTTCTTTCTCCTTTCTAATAACTCCATATCCATCCTCTTCCTCCCTCTCCTATCTTTTATCTACCTCTCCACCTTCATTCCTTTACCTTCTTTTAACCACTCTTCCTCTGTCATCTGCTGTCCTTCACATCTCCTCCCTTCCATTCCTTCAGTGATCTCTTGCTCCATCTTCCTTACTTTAAATCTCCACTCTTCATCTCCTTCATTTCCCAACCCTTTACTATCAAACTTTTCTTACTTTTTTTATTTTCCTTCATTTATCCATCTGACTTTCATCTCTTTCAACTTTATTTTTCCTCCATACCCTTCATTTCTCTCATGGATGGGAGATGTAGGACCCTCTCATTCTTATTGATCTTGTTTCCTTTAACCAGTCACTCTCTCTCCTCTTCTCCTTCTCACTCTTCCTCCTGCTGACTTTTCCTCTCCTGCACCTTTCTCAGTCTTTCACATCTCCCTTTCCTCTTGTGTCTTTACCAGTTCAGTCTCCATATTTCATCTTCCTTGATCACCGTTCCACCTTTATCTCATCTACTCTCCCTCTTTCATCTTTTCTCTTTTGCCCTCCATCTCCTTCAACTCCCATCTCTTATTCTCCATTCTTCCTCTCCTTCATTTTTATTTTACCCCTTTATTTAATCCACTTTCTACTTCTTTAATCTACCTTTTTTACTTTCATCCACCCTTCCTCTTCTTCTTCCTTCATTTTTCTCTCCTCTGTTGCTTCTCAACCCTTTCCATCCTCCTTTCCTTACATCTTTTTTCCTTTACCTCTTCATGGATGGAAGGGTTTTTTTTTTGTTTGTTTTTTTAAATCTTCATTTAACCAGTCACCCTTCCTCTTTATCTAATTATTTACATCTTAACCTTCCTGTCCTTAATTTTCCTTCATTTCTTCATCTCCCTGTCTCTCATCAAATTTTCCTGTCTTCCTTCTTCCTCCCTCTCATATCCACCTCTCTTCTCCTTCTATCTATCCTTTACATCTTATTCATTTCCCTCCCTTTCTCCGTCATATTCCTTTCTCTATTTCTTAACACACACACTCTCTCTCTCTCTCTCTCTCTCTGAGTGCATGCTGGGAGTGAGAGAGGTGAGTACAGTGGTGAGTTTGCGTTGTGAGTGACTGAGTTTTTCTATCTTTTTATGTGTATTTTTTTGTGTATGTAGGCTAAAGTCACTGTGAATCGTGTTGTTTTGTGAGTCTTTCACTGTGTCTGGGTGAGGTTTGGGTGGTGTAGGTGGCGTCAGCTGCCAGCTTTGCTGGTCAGCATGACAGCAGGTGGAGGCTCTGGCTCGGAGAAGCTAACTCGCCGGCACGCCATTAAGTTGGCTCCGGCGGTTAGATGCAGTGTGGAGGAGTGTAGTCTGGCTGTTGGGGAGGTTGTTGGGTATGGCAGCATTAAATCTGCCTCCCGGATGAACAACTCTGTGGTTGTATTTCTGGACAGCGTGGACAAAGTAAACCGTGTGGTTGAGAGCGGCGTGGTTATTCATGACACCTTCACTCCGGTGTTTTCGTTGGTGAACCCCGCTAAAAAAGTCATCATTTCAAATGTTCCACCTTTCATCAGAAACGAAGTGCTGGCGAAAGAGTTGTCCAGGCACTGGCAACTCGTATCGCCCATAAAACGGATTCCTCTGGGCTGTAAATCCCCTCATTTAAAACATGCCATGTCTTTCCGCAGACAGGTTTTCATGATTCTTAACAGAAATGAGGAAGACTTACACCTGACTTTCAAGTTCAAGGTAGATGACTTTGATTACACTTTACACGTAACAACGGATAATATGAAGTGCTTTGGTTGTGGTTTAGAGGGGCACCTCGTTCGCTCATGCCCAGAGAGGGGAGGGGAGGGGAGGGGAGGGGAGGGGAGGAGTGGCCGGTCCCGGCTCCTGCTGCGGAGCCGCCTGGGTCGCCGGTCCGTGCTGCGTCGAGCGGGGCAGCGTCTCAGGATGAGAACATACAAGGTGGTACAAGCATAAAGGAGAAAGCTGACGGGGGTCACCTGATTCACAAACCGATGTGGAAGCTGAGACAGGTGTCAAACAGGGAAATGATAGCAGGAATCAGGAGGAGGAAACTGTCAGGAAGGAAATGAGCAGGATGGGACAGACTGCTGCCAGGGTGGCAGAGTCTGTGCTAGAGGAGGAGGAGGAAGAGTGCATGGATGAGGATGTTGTGAAATCATCAGTGAAACGAAAGAATACAGAAACCAAACAAGGTGAAGGCAGAGAAAAAAAGGTGTCAAAGTCAGTGACAGAGTGTCCATCCTCTCAACCAGAGGAAAGGTTCCACTCTGACTGTGAAAACCAGACCTCTGAGAACTTAGAGAGTGGATATTCTTTCATTAGAGTACAAAAGTTCTTACAGGACACAAAGGGGCTGAGACAAGTCAAGGTGGACAATTATTTTCCAGACTTGCAACTTTTTCTGGACTCAGTAAAAGTTTACCTGAAAAACACAGAAGAGTTTGGGCAGCCTGTTTTCTCTGATCAAGAGATCTACAGATTGAAAAAAATAGTTCTGAAGGTGAAGACTCAAATACGCACTGATGAATAATATGTTTGTAAGTTTTCTATTTTGTGTGCTTTTATCCCATGTTTGGCCCATTTTGCACATGTGCACTTTAAATATTGGCACTTTAAATCTGAATGGAGCGAGGGATATCACCAAGAGAGCGTCTCTGTTTAGTCTGATTGGTATGAAACATTTGAATGTTACTTTTGTTCAGGAAACTCACAGTACTGAAGAAATTGCTGCTGAATGGAGGAGAGAGTGGGCGGGGGAGGTTTTTCTCAGTCATAAGAGCAGCATGAGTGGTGGGGTTGGGAATTTTATTTAACCAAAATTTTAATCCCATTAACATTGATGTTGAGGAAGTTGTGGCAGGAAGAATTTTAAAAGTAAGAGCTGATTTTGGAAAAGTTAAAATGGTATTTATCAACCTTTACGCACCAACTGTAGGGTCTGAAAGACTTGACTTTTATGACGTTTTAAGTGATGTAATTAAACAATGTCATCCTGATGAGTTTCTGTTCCTTGGAGGGGATTTTAACTGTACGGAAAACCCAAAAATGGACAGAAACCATCCAGAGCCACACGTGGCTTCTAAAAATTGCATTTTAAAGTTAAGTGAAGCTCATGAGCTGAGTGACGTGTGGAGAGCTTTTCATAAAAGCCACCATCAGTACACCTGGGTCCATACTAAGGACAACCTTTTGTCCATGGCCAGGCTTGATAGGTTTTATTGCTTTAAACATCAAGTTCTTTTATAAGTCCAGTTGGTTTTTCCGACCACTCTTTGGTTCAGTGTTCTGTTTTTATCAAGCAGATACAATCTGGCAGTGCTTTTTGGCATTTTAACACATCGCTTTTATCAGATGGAAATTTTAAAGATGTTTTTAATTTCTTTTGGAAAAATTTTAGTGAAACAAAATCCCTCTACAGCTCCTTGCAACAATGGTGGGATATTGGGAAAAGTCAGATCCAGAAACTATGTCTACAGTACACTTTCAATGTCTCCAAAAACATGGCCAGGTCTATAAGAGCTCTGGAGAGAGAAGTGGTGGAGTTGCAGGCTTTTGCAGATTCCACAGGAGAAAGAGGACACATTGAGAACCTCAAGACTAAAAGGTCTGTCTTGGCTGACTTGCTGGGTACCTCTGCAAGGGGCGCTGTGGTGCGCAGTAGGTTTCAAAATGTGGCTTTGATGGACGCTCCCTCTCACTTTTTTAGCTCCTTTTAAGGTGGGGAGGGGGGTTAGACAAGGTTGCCCCCTCTCAGGCATGTTGTACTCATTGGCCTTAGAGCCTTTTCTACACAAACTAAGAACACGACTCTCTGGTTTTAATCTCCCTGGTTCCAACTCTGTTGTTAAGCTTTCTGCCTATGCTGATGATGTCATAGTGCTGGTCCAATAACAGAGTGACATTGACTCTTTAGTTGACAGTGTGGAAAACTTTGGTCTGATCTCTTCTTCAAAAGTTAATTGGGAAAAAAGTGAAGCTCTGATGGTAGGTGATGGTTTAAAGCAGCTCAGCTTACCTGGGAGGCTCACCTGGAAAAAAGGAGGCATCAAATACCTCGGGGTATACCTTGGAGATCCCACCACTGTCTCTAAGAACTGGGAAAATGTTTTAGAGAAAGCTGAAGGCAAACTGAAAAAATGGAAGTGGATTTTACCAAAGTTGTCTTTTAGAGGTCGTGTTCTGGTTATTAATAATCTGATTGCTTCTATGTTGTGGCACCGTTTGTACTGTGTTGATCCTCCAGCTAACCTTCTGTCAAACATCCAGAGGGTAATCATGGACTTTTTCTGGGATCATCTCCACTGGATCCCACAGAGTGTCTTGTTCTTATCTAAAGACGATGGAGGACAAGGACTGATTCACCTGGCCAGTAGGGGCGCTGTTTTCCACCTCCAGCACATTCAGAGACTGCTGACCGGCCCTGCTGATCTGGTGTGGAGGCCTGTGGCTCGGGCGATCCTGGGCCAAGGTGGAGGTCAAGGACTGACTGAGAATTTGTTTTTAATGGATCTACAGAACCGCAGACTGAGTGGGCTTTCTGATTTTTATCAGGGGCTGTTCAGGGTGTGGGGCATGTTTAAGAAGCGCAGGCCGCTGAGTGAAAGCACATTGTACTGGATTTTAAAGGAACCTGTCGTTTATGGACTACGTTTTAAAACACTCTGTGGACTGGGAATTTCAATGATGGAGAAGTTTGTCTCCTCCAGAGTCGTCACACTGGGTCAGCTGGTGAGACTGTGTGGACCTAAGCTAGAGATGGTTTCTGCTCTGGCTTCTCAGCTGGAAGTATTTTCAGAGAGACTCCTAACCAACCAGCTCAGAGTGTGGAGAGACCAGCTCTCACAGACTGAACAGAACCTCCTGGTCTCATACTGCCAGGGCTCTGTTTTACCCACCGACTCTGATCCTTTTCCAGCAATCACACTGACTCCTGATTTTAAAGACTGTTCTGGTGTTTTGTTGAACTGTGCTGTACCTGGAGGTGTAAATTTGAATGGTTTAACTGGAAAAATGATGTACCAGCTGTTGGTAAAGATGGTGAACAAAGCCAAGTTGAGGGGGCGTGCTGACACACCATGGAGGTCTCACCTGGGTCTGAGTGCTGAGGTGAGGCCTCAATGGAGAGCACTTTATAAAACCCCGTTAACCAGGAAGGTGGGAGACTTACAGTGGAGGGTTTTACATGGCGTCCTGCCTGTAAATGCTTTTATTTCTGTTTTAAATCCAAGTGTTTCTGAGTGTTGTCCTTTCTGTCCTCAGAGAGAAACTGTTTTTCACTGTTTTTTGGAATGTGTGAGGTTAACTCCTCTGTTTCTGTTCTTGGAGAGGCTCTTTGGTGAGTTTGGGGAATTTTTCTCCAAACAGGTTTTCATCCTGGGGTATAAATACTCGAGGAGGACTCGTGATAAGTGCCAGTTGTTCAACTTTCTGTTGGGCCAAGCTAAGATGGCCATTTATATCAGCAGAAAGAACAAGATAAATGGTTCTTTGGACTTTGATGTTATCACCATACTGATCAGAATGATAACAAGCAGACTGAAAATTGATCACAACTATTACAGGTTGATGAATGATCTGGACTGTTTTGTCTCTGTGTGGTGTTATAAAAATGTTCTGTGCTCCATTGATAAGGAGGAGCTCTGCTTTGGACGCATGCTGGGCTGAATCTGGTGTTGTTGTTTTTTTTGTTTTTTTTTTAATGTTTTGTTGATCTGATGACTAGATAAATAAAGGTGTTTTAAAAATTCAAAATTCAACTTTATTTTTCCTCCATACCCTTCATTTCTCTCATGGATGGGAGATGTAGGACCCTCTCATTCTTATTTATCTTGTTTCCTTTAACCAGTCACTCTCTCTCCTCTTCTCCTTCTCACTCTTCCTCCTGCTGACTTTTCCTCTCCTGCATCTTTCTCAGTCTTTCACATCTACCTTTCCTCTTGTCTTTACCAGTTCAGTCTCCATATTTCATCTTCCTCGATCACCGTTCCACCTTTATCTCATCTACTCTCCCTCTTTCATCTTTTCTCTTTTGCCCTCCATCTCCTTCAACTCCCATCTCTTATTCTCCATTCTTCCTCTCCTTCATTTTTATTTTACCCCTTTCTTTAATCCACTTTCTACTTCTTTAATCTACCTTTTTACTTTCATCCACCCTTCCTCTTCTTCCTTCATTTTTCTCTCCTCTGTTGCTTCTCAACCCTTTCCATCCTCCTTTCCTTACATCTTTTTTCCTTTACCTCTTCCCTTTCCATCCTTCATGGATGGAAGGGTCGTTTTTTTTTTTTTAAATCTTCATTTAACCAGTCACCCTTCCTCTTTATCTAATTATTTACATCTTAACCTTCCTGTCCTTAATTTTCCTTCATTTCTTCATCTCCCTGTCTCTCATCAACTTTTCCTCTCCTACATCTTCCTCCCTCTCCCATCCACCTCTCTTCTCCTCTATCTATCCTTTACATCTTCTTATTCATTTCCCTCCCTTTCTCCGTCATATTCCTTTCTCTATTTCTTAACACCATCTCTTTAATTCCTTCTTTATGTTCCTGTCTTTCATCTTTCTTCTTTTCTGCTCAACCCTTCCTATCCATCTCTCTGGCCTTTCTCTAATTTCTTCACCAACTCACTCTTTCCATCTTGATCTCGCTCCCTAACTTGTCTACTCTTCCTCACTTTCATATTTTCTCTTTCATCTTTCCATTCTTCGTCTCCTTCAACTGATATTCTTTATTTTCCATTCCTCCTCTTTCTCATAGTCTTAATTTTCTCAAATTACAAAGCTTTTGTGTACACAAACCAAAAATGACAGGTGTGTAGGGTTTTTTAAACCAGCAACATAGAAAAATGTCAAATGATAATATAAAGATTTTTTTTTAATGATTTTATGTAAAAAGAAGCATTTTTATGCATGTTGCAGTCAAACAGACTGGACAGAAATGTGTCTTGAGCTTAAAATGTCACACAAACACATGAGCTCATTATGTGGCTTTTGTTTTCTGGGGCTTGAACATGTCTGTCTCGACTTTAGAGTCAAGACTTGACTACTTGTGACTTGCTCAACAGTGTCATGTTCCCACTTCTGCTTCAAACAGCAGCACAATAAGAGTTTTATTTGTTTTCTGACAGTAAAATGTTTTAAAAGCAGCATTTTCTGTGCTGTAAGATGGAATGCGTGTCACTGAAGAATATCATAATGAGCATTCTAATATATGCGAATTCTAGAACTACCAGCACATTATCATAATGTAAAAATTCTACACAGTCCACTCAGTCTCACTCAGATCTTGAACTGAAAGGCAGTTTTTTTCAGTGGGAATATATCTTCAAATCTTCAGTCATCTGTTTCTTCATATTCGATGGGATCTTTGTTGGGTTGATACACATGGAGAGTAGACACAGCGGGAGAAGCATGGTAAGATTTTCTCATTTGAAGATGGCAAACCTTTAGGCAAACATTGACTGTAATTTAGGATTGCACTTATCTGGGACAGCTTACTTTTTCTCTCATGTCTTTGTATTTGCCTCAGGTTTCAACAAATTAATTAATTGTTGTCTTTTTCTGGAAAGCATATAGATTTTCATACGGTTTGATAACTAAAGTTAATGCCTCACTTAAAAAAAATAATGTCAGTCTGTGTAAGAATCTGCTCCCAACCAACCCCAAAATACCCCCAAATACACTTTATTGCATATTTTAATTGATATGCATTAAATACAGGATTGATTTCATGATTGAAACAGGGTTTCTCTCCAGTTTGTGACATATGTTTATTGTGTGCACTGTGACATTTAATTAAATCTCAAGATCCTAAAACAGATTTTTTTTTCTGCTGCTGTTGACCCATTGACTGAAAGTATACTGCGTAACCACCAATGTTTGTGTGAAAAGCCTAATTCATATTGGTTTAAATCATGTAATTTACTCATCTTATTTCTATTCCTACTTATTTTCTATTATTATCTTATTTCACATTACATCATATTATCTTATATATTCTTTCATCTCAACTGTATAAAAACTGCACTGTCATTGATCTAGATTTTCCAACAAACTCATTTACCATTGACAGGAATAGTTGTGGTGGTGTTACTGTTTGCAGTATTTAAATAAAAACACACACACACACAAAATGCAATAATGTTACCTAAACTATAAATCTATGGAAGATTTTAGTAGGTTATTTATGAAATGCAGTGGACTAAACATATATTTTAGTTTGCTAGATGAGTTCAGTGGTGGAGATCACACACTGAAGTACTGTAGTGCAGTACTGTTTGTTTCTTCATATTCACACAAAATTCAAAAGTTATGTGAATTAAGATAATAATCAGTGAAGTAAAGAGATGCCTGTGCTTTAGTAAAATGTTGGCAGGAGATTTTAATTATTTTATATATATATATAACATTAACGATGGCTCTGTTCCTGCTAAGTGTGCCAACAGTGTGACAGTGAGCCAGCACACACAATACTGGGACATTGAAACCAAATCAGCTAAATTTAATTCAGCCACATTACACCTGTGCTTTTCCTACTGCGATGTCATTTTTTTTTCTGGACTCTGGCTGTGTATAGAGCTTGTTTGACCGAAATCTCCCTCTACACCTAATCATTTCAAGAATAAGTGAAAACACCTGTGTGGAGGTGCAGAGTCTAAATCTAATATTGATTCCTGGCTCTGTCTCTCTGTCTTTTTTCATTTTTTAACACGTCCTGTATATTTCTGTCTTTTTGGCATTTATAGGAGAGTCCAGGGTGGTGATGCTGCTTGCAGAAATGGAAGTGGAGGCACCTTCAAACTTTCTGTCAGCTGCAGAAGGAGGAGAAAGGTGGAGGAAAAAAGCAATTCTTGAGCCTCACAAAGAAGACGAAGGCAGACGGTGACGGCAAAGACAACAATGCTACCGTCTGACTTGCTCCAACAGGCAGGGAAGCATTGTTCGCTTACCTTATACTGTTCTTCTCCTTCATTTCCCTCCTTCACTCATCTACCCTTGCTGTCCTTCTTCTTCTCTCTGTGACCTATCTCTCCTCAGTCTTCAACTTCCTCCCTTTAAACATCTACCTTTCCTCTTGTTTCTTTACCTGTTCATTCTTTCCACCTTTCATCTCCTTCTATCACCTGTCCACCTTGATTTTGCTCCATAACTCATCTACTGTTCCTCTCTTTCCTTTCATGTTTTGTCTTTCACTTCTTTTACCCTCCATCTCCTTTAACTCCTATCCTTTATTCTACATTCCTCCTACCCATCCACCCTTCCCCTCTTTAATCTCCTATCTTTACCTTTACGCTATTCTGATGCTTGATCTACTGTCTTTAACATCCACTCTTCCTTTTCTTCATCCTCCCTCATTTTTCTCTCCATTGTTTCTTTCCTTCATCTCATATCCTTTCCTTCTCAACCCTTTCCATCTTTCATCATTCATCTTCACCTCTTTCTTTATTTTCCATTCCTCCTGTCCTTCACCTTTCTCATTTTACCCGTCCGACCTTCCCGTCCTTTATCTCCTACCTTTACACTATTCTTTTTCTTGATTCTTTAACCATCCACCCTTTCTCTCCTTCATCCTCCACTCTTCCTCCTTCATTTTTCTTACTTTCCTCTCTTCCTTTCCACTACATCTTCCTCCCTCTCCCATCCACCTCTCTTCTGTCATTTTCTATCCTTTACATTTCCCCCTGTCTTCTTATTCATTTCCCTTCCTTTTCCTTCTTCTTCATATTCTCTTCTCTATTTCTCAACATCATCTCTTTAATTCATTCTTTATGTTCTTGTCTTTCATCTTCCTTCTTCTCCCCTCAACCCTTCCTATCCTTCATCATTCTTCCTGTATCTCTCCGGTCTTTCTCTCGTTTCTTCGTATCCTTCATCTCTTATCCTTTTTTCAACCCTTTCCATCTTTCATCTCCTTGTCCAATCCACCCTTTCTCTCATTCATCCTCCACCTTTTTCACCTCCACTCTTCCTGTCCTTTTCTTTCTTTCCCTTGAATGCTACTTCCAACTTCTTTCCTCTACCTCTCCACTTTTCTATCCCTCATCTTCTTCCTTTACTGCTCCACCGGCTTTATCTTTCTTATTTACCCTCCCTCTACTTTGTTTTCTGTCCATCTTCCTCATTTGTTCTTCCTCTCTCATCCCTTTGATCTTCCTGTTTCTCCTCTCCTTCCTTCGCCTCTCCACCTTCCCTTTCCTTCCTTCTCCTTTGTATTGCATCCTTCTTAATCACCTTTTGTCTTCCATCTTCCTCCCTTCACATCTCCAAAATTTCTATCCTTCACCTTCCTACTTCTACCCTCCACCCTCTCACCATCACTTTCTTTCCTCTTACTCCATCCAAGTTTTCTCTTTCAGCTTCCTTCATCTTTCTATCCTTTCTATCTTGGGGCTGAATATGTTTATTACAGTCTGCTAAATGATATTGTTGGTGTATAGACGGGGCTGTTTGTAGTGAGGGGGAGGAGGGTCTCTGTATATGTATCTGAATGTGAAGGCTTGATGTCATGTTTTTGCATTTTTGTTGAAATACCTCTCCACCCTTCCCTCTTCTCTTTTCTATCTTTTATTTACCTTCATCTTCTATCCTTCTACTGCAAAATCTTTATCTTCCTTCATTTATCTATGTACATTTCATCTCTTTGAACACCTCCCTCTCCCATCCACCTCTCATCTCCTTCTATCTATCCTTTACATCTTGTCCTCTTATTCATTTCCCTCCCTTTCCCTTCTTCATATTCCTTTCTCTATTTCTTAACACCATCTCTTTAATTCATTCTTTATGTTCCTGTCTTTCATCTTCCTTCTTCTCCCCTCAACTCTTCCTGTCCTTCATCATTCTTCCTGTATCTTTCTGGCCTTTCTCTCATTTCTCTACCTATTCACTCTCTATCTTGTTCCTTAATTCATCTACTCTTCCTCTCATTCATGTTTTCTCTTTCACCTCTCCACCCTCCATCTCCTCCAACTCATATTCTTTGTTTTCCATTCCTCCTGTCCTTCATCTCTCTGGTTTTACTCATCCACCCTTCCCCTCCTTCATCTCCTACTTTTACCTTCACACAATTCTTTAACCATCCACCCTTTCTCTTCATCATCTTCCCTCATTTTCCTCTGCACTTTTTCTATCCTTCATCTCTTATCCTTAGATTCTCAAGCCTTTCCATCTTTCTCTCCTTCATCCTCCACCCTTAACATCTCCTCTCTTCATGTCTTTCATTCTTCTTATTTCCCCTTTCATGCTCCTTCCATCCTCCACATTCTTTCCTTTCCCTCTTCACCCTTTCTATCTTTTTTCCTCTTTTACATCTCCACACTTCCTAACTTTAATCTTGTTCCCTATATCACTCTACCTTCTATCATCCAGCTACTTCCTCTTCTCTTATTGCTCTTCATCCTTTCTCTCCTTTACCTTCTTTCAACTGTATCTGTAATTTTCCTCCCTTTCCTTTACCTCTCCACCCTTCACTTCCTTCTCCCTCTCACTCCCCTTAACTGTTCCTCTCCTACATCTTTCCTACTCTTCCACTTTCTTCCTTTAGACATCATCCTTTTCTCTCATTTCTTCACCCACTCACTCTCCCATCCACCTCTCTTCTCCATCATCTTCTATCCTTTACATTTCCCCCTGCCCTCTTATTCATTTCCTTTCTTTTCCTTCTTCATATTAGTTTCTCTATTTCTCAAACACACCATTTCTATAATACATTCTTTATGTTCCTGTCTTTCATCTTCCTTCTTCTCCCCTCAACCCTTCCAATCCTTCATCATTCTTCTTGTATCTCTCCAGCCTTTATATCAGTTGTCTCTCCACCATTGCTCTTTCATCTCCATTCCTCTCCATCCACCCTTCCTCTCCTTCATTCTCCCTCCTTTCCTCTCTGTTCATCTTCTTAATCCTCCTCACACCTCTCCACTCTACCTGTTCTTGTTTCATTTTCCTTTCCATTTGTTCTATCATCAACTTCCTTCCTCTCTGTTCTTCATCTTTCTCATCTCATTATTTACTCCACTTCCTATCCTTGATATTCTTTTACCTCTCCATCTCCCTTTCTTTCCCACCAACTCTTTCTCTCCTCCCTTTTCCTCTCCATCCTTTCTCTTTTACCTTCTTTCAACTGTATCTGTAATTTTCTTTTTCCTTTACCTCTCCACCCACTCACTCCCCTCAACTGTTCCTCCCCTTTATCTTTCTCACTCTTCCACTTTTTTCCTTCAGACATCATCCTTTTCTCTCATTTCTTTATTCAGTCACTCTCTCCATCAACATCTTGCTCCCTAACTCATCTACACTTCGTCTTTCATGTCCTCCATCTCCAACTCCTATCCTTTTATTCTACATTCCTCCTCTCCTTCATCTTTCTTGTTTTACCCATCCATCCCTCCCCTCCTTAATCTTCTGTCTTGACTGTTTATTGATCTACTTTCTTGTCCTTTTTTCCTTCATTTCTTCATCTCCCTGTATCTCATCAACTTTTCCTCTCCTACATCTTCCTCCCTCTCCCATCTACCTCTCTTCTGTTATCTTCTATCCTTTACATTTCCCCCTGTCCTCTTATTCATTTCCCTCCCTTTTCCTTCTTCTTCATATTCTCTTCTCCATTTCTCAACATCATCTCTTTATTTCTTTATGTTCCTGTCTTTCATCTTCCTTCTTCTCCCATCAACTCTTCCTGTCCTTCATCATTCTTCCTGTATCTTTCTGGTCTTTCTCTCATTTCTTTGTATCCTTCATCTCTTATCCTTAGATTCTCAAGCCTTTCCATCTTTCTCTCCTTCATCCTCCACCCTTAACATCTCCTCTCTTCCTGTCCTTCATTCTTCTTACTTTCTGTCATACTCCTTCCATCCTCCACATTGTTTCCTTTTCCTCTTCAACCTTTCACTCTTTTCTCTTACCTATCCTACTCCTTCATCTTCCTTTCTTCCACCCAGCCTCTCCTTTCTTTTCCTTCCATTTTCCTTTTACCTCTCCAGCCTTTCTATTTTTCTTCTTTTACATCTCCACTTTAATCTTGTTTCCTATACCACTCCACCTTCTATCACCCAGCTCCTCCCTCTTCTCTTATTCCTCTCCATCCTTTCCTCTTCTGTCTTCTATCTTTTATTTATCTTCATCCTCTATCCTTTTGCTGCAAAATCTTTATCTTCTTTCATTTATCCATGTAAATGTCATCTCTTTCAACACCTCCCTCTCCCATCCACCTCTCTTCTCCATCATCTTCAATATTTTACATTTCCCTCTGTCCTCTTTTTCGTTTCCTTCCTTTTCCTTCTTCATATTCCTTTCTCTGTTTCTCAAACACACCATTTCTATAATTCGTTCTTTATGTTCCTGTCTTTCATCTTCCTTCTTCTCCCCTCAACTCTTCCTGTCCTTCATCATTCTTCCTGTATCTCTCCGGCCTTTCTCTCGTTTCTTTACTCATTCACTCTCCATCTCGCTCCCTAACTCATCAACTCTTCCTCTGTTTTGTTTCCTCTTGTACGTCTCCACCCTCCATCTCCCCCAACTCATATTCTTTGTTCTCCATTCCTCCTGTCCTTCATCTTTCTCACTTTACCCATCCACCCCTCTCCTCCTTCATCTCCTACCTTTACACTATTCTTTTTCTTGATTCTTTTAACCATCCACCCTTTCTCTTCATCATCTTCCTTCATTTTCCTCCACTTTTTCTATCCTTCATCTCTCATTCTTCGATTTTCAACCCTTTCCATCTTTCAACTCCTCCTTCTTCTTATTTTCCCTTTCATACTCCTTCCATCCTCCACATTCCTTCCTTTTCCTCTTCACCCTTTCTTTTATTTTCTATCCTTTACATCTCCATGCTTCCTATCCTTATTCTTGTTTCCTATAGCATTCCACCCTCTACCTATCCTGCTCCTTCATCTTCCTCTCTATTCTTTCTCTCCTTAATCCCTCTGTTTGTATCTTTAAACTTCCTTAGTTTTTCTCTCAGCCTTTCTATCCTTCATGGGTGGGAAGTAGGGTTCTCTCCCATCCTTCTTCACTTGATTTTCCTTTCTTTCTTCTTCCTTCCTTCCTCTGCTATCCATTGTTTTTTCTTTTCTCTCTCTAACTTTTCTATCATTCATGGATAAGAGCAATTTCTATCTTCCTTTAACCATCCCTCCTTTCTGTCCCCAATTCTCCTTATTTCCTTTCCACCCTTCCTCTCATCTCTTTATCCTGTCAACTTTTTCTTTCCTAAATCTTCCTCTTCCTCCTATCCAAGCTTCATCTTTCTTCTTTCCTCTCTATCCATTAAATCCTTCATGTTCTTCTCCTTCTTCTTCCTTCCTCTCCCATCCATCCATCATCCCTCCATCTCCCTTCCACTTTTTCTCTCCTTCATGTTTGTTTTCCTCTTCCATGTTCCTTTCATCTTCCTCCTTCAATCCTACATTTATCTCTCCACACTTTCTATCCTTTTTCCTCTTTTACATCTCCACACTTCCTAACTTTAATCTTGTTTCCTATATCACTCCACCTTCTATCATCCAGCTCCTTCATCTTTTCTTCCTCTCCATCCTTTCTCTCCTTTACCTACTTTCAGCCATTTCTGTAATTTTCCTCCTTTTTCCTTTACGTCTCCACCTTTCCCTTCCTTCTCTCTCTCCCTTCAACTGTTCCTCTCCTACATCTTCCTCCATCCAACTTTTGTCTCTTTCATCTTCCTTCATTTTCCTTCATACCCTTCATTTCTATCATGGAGATGTAGGACCCTCTCCCATCTTTATCTTATTTTCTTTAAAATTCCACTCTTCCACTCCTTTATCTTTCTCTCTCAATCCACCTTTTCTTTTTCAACTTTCTTCTTTTCCCTCTTCACCTTTCCTGTACTCCTTTCTCTACTTTTCCTCACCTGCATCTTTCTCAGTCTTTCACATCTACCTTTCCTCTTGTTTCTGTTCCCAGTCACTTTCCATCTTTCATTCATTAAACTTTGTTGCTCCCTAACTGATCTACTCTTCCTCTTGAATCTTTTGTCTTCCTCCTTCTTCCAACCTGTCTCTTAACATCTCCACTCTTCCTGTCTTTCATTCTTATTTTCGCTTTCATACTCCTTCCATCCTCCACGTTCTTCCCTTTTCCTCTTCACCCTTTCTCTCATTTTCTATCCTTCACATCTCCATGCTTCCTATCCTTATTCTTGTTTCCTATAGCATTCCACCCTCTGCCTCTCCATCTTCCTTTCTTCCTCTCTATTCTTTCTTTCCTTAATCCCCCTGTTTCATCCCTCCACTTTTCCTCCCTCCACTTTTCCTTTCATTTATATTCTCTCATCTTCCACTGTTGTATCTTTAAACTTAGTTTTTCTCTGAACCTTTCTATCCTTCATGGATCGGAGCAATTTTTATCTTCCTTTAACCATCCCTCCTTTCTGTCCCTAATTCTTCCTTCCTTTCCGCACTTCTCATCTCCCTTTCTCCTGTCAACCTTTTATTTCCTCAATCTTCCTCCCTCTCCCATCCAAGCTTCATCTTTCTTCTTTCCTCTCTACCCTTTAAATCCTTCATATTCCTGTCTGTCTTCTTCTTTCCTCTCTTATCCATCCATCCCTTCATCTCCCCTCCACTCTTCCCCTCCTTCATTTTTTTCCCTTCCATGCTCCTCTCAGCCTCCTCCTACATTCCTTCATTTATCTCTCCACCCTTTCTATCCTTTTTCCTCTTTTACATCTCCACACTTCCTAACTTTAATCTTGTTTCCTATATCACTCTACCTTCTATCATCCAGCTCCTTCATCTTTTCTTCCTCTCCATCCTTTCTTTCCTTTACCTTCTTTCAACTGTATCTGTAATTTTCCTCCCTTTCCTTTACCTCTCCAACCTTCACTTCCTTCTCCCTCTCACTCCCCTCAACTGTTCCTCTCCTGCATCTTTCTCACTCTTCCTCTCTTCCTTTAGCCATCATCCTTTTCTCTCTTTTCTTTACTCACTCACTCTCTTTATCAACATCTCACTCTATTCTTCCTCGCCTTCATGTTTTCTTTCACCTCTCCACCCTCCATCTCCAACTCCTATCCTTTTATTCTACATTCCTCCTCTCCTTCATCTTTCTTGTTTTACCCGTCTATCCATCTTCTGTCTTTACCTTTATACTATTCTGTTTCTTGATCTACTTTCTTTAACATCCACCCTTCCTTTTCTTCATCCTCCTTCATGTTTCTTTCCTTCATCTCATATCCTTTCCTTCTCAAAACTTTCCATCTTTCATCTTCATCTCCAGTCCACCCTTTCTCTCCTTCACCCTCTCTCCTTTACACCTCCACTCTTCCTGTCCTTTTCTTTCTTTCCCTTAAATGCTCTTTCCAACTTCCTTCCTCTACCTCTCCACCTGTCTATCCCTCATCTTTGTCCTTTACTGCTCCACCTGCTTTATCTTTCATTCCATCCTTTCTTTCCTTTACCTTCTTTCAACTGTATCTGTAATTTTCCTCCCTTTCCTTTACCTCTCCACCCTTCACTTCCTTCTCCCTCTCACTCCCCTCAACTGTTCCTCTCCTACATCTTTCTCACTCTTCTACTTTTCCTTTAGACATCATCCTTTTCTCTCATTATTTTATTCAGTCACTCTCTCATCTCATCTACTCTTCCTCTCTTTCATGTTTTCTTTCACGTCTCCACCTTCCATCCTCCACATTCTTTCCTTTTTCCTTTTCAGCATTTCTTTTATTTTCTATCCTTTACATCTCCATCCTTCCTATCTTATATCTTATTTCCTATACCATTCCACCCTCTACCTATCCTGCTCCTTCATTTTCCTCTCTATTCTTTCTCTCCTTAATCCCCCTGTTTCACCCAACTATTTTTCCTTTCCTTCATATTCTATCTTCTACTGTTTGTATCTTTAATTTTCCTTAATTTTCTCTCATCCTTTCAGTTCTTCATGGATGGAAGGGATTTTTTATAATCTTCTTTCATTTAACCATCCACCCTTCTTTTATCATTATTTACATCTCCACCTTCCTGTACTTTTTTCCTTCATTTCTTCATCTCCCTGTCTCAACTTTTCCTCTCCTACATCTTCCTCCCTCTCTCATCCACCTCTCTTCTGTCATCTTCTATCCTTTACATTTCCCCCTGTCCTTCTTCATATTTCTTTCTCTATTTCTCAACATCATCTCTTTAATTCATTCTTTATGTTCCTGTCTTTCATCTTCCTTCTTCTCCCCTCAACCCTCCTATCCTTCATCGTTCTTCCTGTATCTCTCTGGCCTTTCTCTCATTTCTTTACTCATTCACTCTCTCCATCTCGCTCCTTAATTCATCTATTCTTCCTCTCATTCATGTTTTCTCTTTCACCTCTCCACCCTCCATCTCCTTCAACTCATTCTTTGTTTTCCATTCCTCCTGTCCTTCATCTCCTACCTTTACACTATTCTTTTTCTTGATTCTTGAAGCATCCACCCTTTCTCTTCATCTTCCTTCATTTTCCTCCACTTTTTCTATCCTTCATCTCTTATTCTTATATTCTCAAGCCTTTCCATCTTTCTCTCCTTCATCCTCCACCCTTAACATCTCCTTTCTTCCTGTCCTTCGTTCTTCTTACTTTCCCTTTCATACTCCTTTCATCCTCCACATTCCTTCCTTTTTCTCTTCACCCTTTCTTTTATTTTCTATCCTTTACATCTCCATGCTTCTTATCTTTAATCTTGTTTCCTATACCATTCCACCCTCTACCTACCCGGCTCCTCCATCTTCCCCTCTATCCTTTCTCTCCTTAATCCCTCTGTTTGTTCTATCATCCTCCACTGTTGTATCTTTAAACTTAGTTTTTCTCTCTCCTATCCAACTTTTGTTTCTTTCAACTTCTCTCCATCCTTTCTATCCTTCATGGATGGGAAGTAGGGTTCTCTCCCATCCTTCTTCACTTGATTTTTCTTTCTTTCTTCTTCCTTCTTCTGCTATCCATCCATTGTTTTTTCTTGTCACTCTCTAACCTTACTATCATTCATGGATAAGAGCATTTCTATCTTCCTTTAACCATCCCTCCTTTCTGTCTCTAATTCTCCTTCATTTCCACCCTTCCTCTCATCTCTCTTTCTCCTGTCAACTTTTTTTTTTTTTACTTAAATCTTCCTCCCTCTCCCATCCAAGCTTCATCTTCTTTCCTCTCTACCCTTTAATGTCACATCTTGCCTGGACTTTGGCTGTTTTTTTGGTCTTATGTTGTGTTCTGTGGGCTCTCCTAGTTTTGCACGTCTGTTTAGTCCCTCAGTTCATAGGATTTTCTTGTATGATTTGGGTGGTGGGTTTTAGAGGATTGAATCATTAGTTTGTTGGGTTGTGTGCTTGGGTTTGTGTTTGTGCTTGGTTTTGGATGGGTTAGTATAGATGGCATTGAGTTTGTTTTCTGGGTTTTTCTTCTGTTTCCCTTGTGTGTTCATGTGCTCCTCCACACCTGCCCTGCATTTGGACTCGTTAGCCCTGCCCTGCTGTCTTCCCCACACCTGCCCTGTGTTAGCCTCGTCAGCCCTGCCCCGCTCCCTGTGTGTCCTCAGCCAATCAGCTCCCCGTATGTTCATTCCCCTCTCGAGTTCTCCACCCATCTCCCCACCTGCACCTCATCTCCTTGTTAGTTCAGTTTCTTTAAGTTCGGGATTTCTGTTCAGTCTTTGTTGGATCGTTTTGTGTTGTTCCTTCTGCTAGTTCTGTTCAGCCCTGTTTATCTGTCCGTGACCATCCACAATTAAAAGAGTTTTTCATCATATCTGCATTCCGGCCTCTGCGTTTGGGTCCACTCCTGCTTCCCCGAGCCTGACAGAACGATCCAACCAGTAATGGACCCAGCAGAGACAAACTGTTTTCAAGGAACCCGTCTGGCACTGGGGGGACCTCGATCAGCCAGACGGGCCTCCAAGCTTGCCAACCACCAGCACTGCCATTCGGCTTCCACTCCGGACATTCCAGCTCAGATGACTTTGCTGAAGTACTTTTATTATCAAGCATCTAAGACTGCTAGCAAGGAGCCAGCTAGCCAGCAGCCTGCCACTCCTGAGCTAGCACCAACCCAAAACCCCTACCTGGGCACCCGCTTGGCTCTGGGAGGCCCTCAGAGCGCCAACCAGAGGTCCGGTCGTCAACGCAGACGACCACACCGTTCCTTGGGTCACCTTGCCACCTGGCCTGTCCTCTCCAGCGCCTCAGAGTCTCCACCCCCCAGCGCCCCAGAGTCTCTGCTCCCCAGCGTCCCTGCTGGCGTGCAGCAACCCTCCGTCCCTGCTGGGCCAGCGCAGCTATCCCTTGTTCCGAAGCTGCGCCAGCCCCCCGTTCCAAAGTCTGCAGCATCCCCTGTGGCATCGCCGCCAGAGTCTGCAGCAGCATCCCCTTCTTCTGTGGCGTCGCCGCCCGAGTCTGCAGCAGCATCCTCTTCTTCTGTGGCGTCGCCGCCCGAGTCTGCAGCAGCATCCTCTTCTTCTGTGGCGTCGCCGCCCGAGTCTGCAGCAGCATCCTCTTCTTCTGTGGCGTCGCCGCCCGAGTCTGCAGCAGCATCGTCTTCTTCTGTGGCGTCGCCGCCCGAGTCTGCAGCATCCCCTGTGGCGTCGCCGCCCGAGTCTGCATCAGCATCCTCTTCTTCTGTGGCGTCACCACCCGAGTCTGCAGCAGCATCCTCTTCTTCTGTGGCATCGCCGCCCGAGTCTGCAGCAGCATCCTCTTCTTCTGTGCAGCAGCATCCTCTTCTTCTGTGGCGTCGCCGCCCGAGTCTGCAGCAGCATCCTCTTCTTCTGTGCAGCAGCATCCTCTTCTTCTGTGGCGTCGCCGACCGAGTCTGCAGCAGCATCCTCTTCTTCTGAGCAGCAGCATCCTCTTCTTCTGAGCAGCAGCATCCTCTTCTTCTGTGCAGCAGCATCCTCTTCTTCTGTGGCGTCACCGCCCGAGTCTGCAGCAGCATCCTCTTCTTCTGTGCAGCAGCATCCTCTTCTTCTGTGGCGTCGCCGACCGAGTCTGCAGCAGCATCCTCTTCTTCTGAGCAGCAGCATCCTCTTCTTCTGAGCAGCAGCATCCTCTTCTTCTGTGCAGCAGCATCCTCTTCTTCTGTGGCGTCACCGCCCGAGTCTGCAGCAGCATCCTCTTCTTCTGTGGCGTCGCCGCCCGAGTCTGCAGCAGCATCCTCTTCTTCTGTGTCTTCTGTGGCGGCGCCGCCCGAGTCTGCAGCAGCATCCTCTTCTTCTTTGGCGTCGCCGCCCGACTCTGCAGCAGCATCCTCTTCTTCTGTGGCGTCGCCGCCCGAGTCTGCAGCAGCATCCTCTTCTTCTGTGCAGCAGCATCCTCTTCTTCTGTGCAGCAGCATCCTCTTCTTCTGTGGCGTCGCCGCCCGAGTCTGCAGCAGCATCCTCTTCTTCTATGGTGGCGCCGCCCGAGTGTGCAGCAGCATCGTCTTCTTCTGTGGCGTCGCCGCCCGAGTGTGCAGCAGCATCCTCTTCTTCTGTGGCGTCGCCGCCCGAGTCTGCAGCAGCATCCTCTTCTTCTGTGCAGCAGCATCCTCTTCTTCTGTGGCGTCGCCGCCCGAGTCTGCAGCAGCATCCTCTTCTTCTGTGCAGCAGCATCCTCTTCTTCTGTGGCGGCGCCGCCCGAGTTTGCAGCAGCATCCTCTTCTTCTTTGGCGTCGCCGCCCGACTCTGCAGCAGCATCCTCTTCTTCTGTGGCGTCGCCGCCCGAGTGTGCAGCATCCCCTGTGGCGTCGCCGCCCGAGTCTGCAGCAGCATCCTCTTCTTCTGTGACGTCGCCGCCCGAGTCTGCAGCAGCATCCTCTTCTTCTGTGGCGTCGCCGCCCGAGTCTGCAGCAGCATCCTCTTCTTCTGTGGCGTCGCCGCCCGAGTCTGCAGCAGCATCCTCTTCTTCTTTGGCGTCGCCGCCCGAGTCTGCAGCATCCCCTGTGGCGTCGCCGCCTGAGTCTGCAGCAGCATCCTCTTCTTCTGTGGCGTCGCCGCCCGAGTCTGCAGCATCCTCTTCTTCTGTGGCGTCGCCGCCCGAGTCTGCAGCATCCCCTGTGGCGTCGCCGCCCGAGTCTGCAGCAGCATCCTCTTCTTCTGTGGCGTCGCCGCCCGAGTCTGCAGCAGCATCCTCTTCTTCTGTGGCGTCGCCGCCCGAGTCTGCAGCAGCATCCTCTTCTTCTGTGGCGTCGCCGCCCGAGTCTGCAGCAGCATCTTCTTCTTCTGTGGCGTTGCCGTCCAAGTCTGCAGCAGCATCCTCTTCTTCTGTGGCGTCGCCGCCCGAGTCTGCAGCAGCATCCTCTTCTTCTGTGGCGTCGCCGCCCGAGTCTGCAGCAGCATCCTCTTCTTCTGTGGCGTCGCCGCCCGAGTCTGAAGCATCCCCTGTGGCGTCGCCGCCCGAGTCTGCAGCAGCATCCTCTTCTTCTGTGGCGTCGCCGCCGGAGTCTGCAGCATCCCCTATGGCGTCGCCGCCCGAGTCTGCAGCAGCATCCTCTTCTTCTGTGGTGTCGCCGCCCGAGTCTGCAGCATCCCCTGTGGCGTCGCCGCCCGAGTCTGCAGCAGCATCCCCTGTGGCATCGCCGCCCGAGTCTGCAGCAGCATCCCCTGTGGCATCGCCGCCCGAGTCTGCAGCAGCATCCCCTGTGGCATCGCCGCCCGAGTCTGCAGCAGCATCCTCTTCTTCTGTGGCGTCACCGCCCAAGTCTGCAGCAGCATCCTCTTCTTCTGTGGCGTCACCGCCCAAGTCTGCAGCAGCATCCTCTCCTTCTGTGGCGTCGCCGCCCGAGTCTGCAGCATCCCCTGTGGCGTCGCCGCCCGAGTCTGCAGCAGCATCCTCTTCTTCTGTGGCGTCGCCACCCGACTCTGCAGCATCCCCTGTTGCGTTGCCGCCCAAGTCTGCAGCAGCATCCTCTTCTTCTGTGGCGTCGCCGCCCGAGTCTGCAGCAGCATCCTCTTCTTCTCTGCAGCAGCATCCTCTTCCTCTGTGGCGTCGCCGCCCAAGTGTGCAGCAGCATCGTCTTCTTCTGTGGCGTCGCCGCCCGAGTCTGCAGCAGCATCCCCTGTGGCATCGCCGCCCGAGTCTGCAGCAGCATCCTCTCCTTCTGTGGCGTCGCCGCCCGAGTCTGCAGCATCCCCTGTGGCGTCGCCGCCCGAGTCTGCAGCAGCATCCTCTTCTTCTGTGGCGTCGCCACCCGACTCTGCAGCATCCCCTGTTGCGTTGCCGCCCAAGTCTGCAGCAGCATCCTCTTCTTCTGTGGCGTCGCCGCCCGAGTCTGCAGCAGCATCCTCTTCTTCTCTGCAGCAGCATCCTCTTCCTCTGTGGCGTCGCCGCCCAAGTGTGCAGCAGCATCGTCTTCTTCTGTGGCGTCGCCGCCCGAGTCTGCAGCAGCATCCTCTTCTTCTGTGGCGTCGCCGCCCGAGTCTGCAGCAGCATCCTCTTCTTCTGTGGCGTCGCCGCCCGAGTCTGCAGCAGCATCCTCTTCTTCTGTGGCGTCGCCGCCCGAGTCTGCAGCAGCATCGTCTTCTTCTGTGGCGTCGCCGCCCGAGTCTGCAGCATCCCCTGTGGCATCGCCGCCCGAGTCTGCAGCAGCATCCTCTTCTTCTGTGCAGCAGCATCCTCTTCTTCTGTGGCGTCGCCGCCCGAGTCTGCAGCAGCATCGTCTTCTTCTGTGGCGTCGCCGCCCGAGTCTGCAGCAGCATCCTCTTCTTCTGTGCAGCAGCATCCTCTTCTTCTTTGGCGTCGCCGCCCGAGTGTGCAGCAGCATCCTCTTCTTCTGTGGCGTCGCCGCCCGAGTCTGCAGCAGCATCCTCTTCTTCTGTGGCGTCGCCGCCCGAGTCGGCAGCAGCATCCTCTTCTTCTGTGGCGTCGCCGCCCGAGTCGGCAGCAGCATCCTCTTCTTCTGTGGCGTCGCCGCCCGAGTCTGCAGCAGCATCGTCTTCTTCTGTGGCGTCGCCGCCCGAGTCTGCAGCATCCCCTGTGGCATCGCCGCCCGAGTCTGCAGCAGCATCCTCTTCTTCTGTGCAGCAGCATCCTCTTCTTCTGTGGCGTCGCCGCCCGAGTCTGCAGCAGCATCCTCTTCTTCTGTGCAGCAGCATCCTCTTCTGTGGCGTCGCCGCCCGAGTCTGCAGCAGCATCCTCTTCTTCTGTGCAGCAGCATCCTCTTCTTCTTTGGCGTCGCTGCCCGAGTGTGCAGCAGCATCCTCTTCTTCTGTGGCGTCGCCGCCCGAGTCTGCAGCAGCATCCTCTTCTTCTGTGGCGTCGCCGCCCGAGTCTGCAGCATCCCCTACGCCGCCCGAGTGTACAGCAGCATCGTCTTCTTCTGTGGCGTCGCCGCCCGAGTGTGCAGCAGCATCCTCTTCTTCTGTGGCGTCGCCGCCCGACTCTGCAGCAGCATCCTCTTCTTCTGTGGCGTCGCCGCCCGACTCTGCAGCAGCATCCTCTTCTTCTTTGCAGCAGCATCCTCTTCTTCTGTGGCGTCGCCGCCCGAGTTTGCAGCAGCATCCTCTTCTTCTTTGGCGTCGCCGCCCGAGTTTGTAGCAGCATCCTCTTCTTCTTTGGCGTCGCCGCCCGACTCTGCAGCAGCATCCTCTTCTTCTGTGGCGTCGCCGCCCGAGTGTGCAGCATCCTCTTCTTCTGTGGCGTCGCCGCCCGAGTCTGCAGCAGCATCCTCTTCTTCTGTGGCGTGGCCGCCCGAGTCTGCAGCAGCATCCTCTTCTTCTGTGACGTCGCCGCCCGAGTCTGCAGCAGCATCCTCTTCTTCTGTGACGTCGCCGCCCGAGTCTGCAGCAGCATCCTCTTCTTCTGTGGCGTCGCCGCCCGAGTCTGCAGCAGCATCCTCTTCTTCTGTGGCGTCGCCGCCCGAGTCTGCAGCAGCATCCTCTTCTTCTGTGGCGTCGCCGCCCGAGTCTGCAGCAGCATCCTCTTCTTCTGTGGCGTCGCCGCCCGAGTCTGCAGCAGCATCCTCGTCTTCTGTGGCGTCGCCGCCCGAGTCTGCAGCAGCATCCCCTGTGGCATCGCCGCCCGAGTCTGCAGCAGCATCCTCTTCTTCTGTGGCGTCGCCGCCCAAGTCTGCAGCAGCATCCTCTCCTTCTGTGGCGTCGCCGCCCGAGTCTGCAGCAGCATCCTCTTCTTCTGTGCAGCAGCATCCTCTTCTTCTTTGGCGTCGCCGCCCGAGTCTGCAGCAGCATCCTCTTCTTCTGTGGCGTCGCCGCCCGAGTCGGCAGCAGCATCCTCTTCTTCTGTGGCGTCGCCGCCCGAGTCTGCAGCAGCATCCTCTTCTTCTGTGGCGTCGCCGCCCGAGTCTGCAGCAGCATCCTCTTCTTTTGTGCAGCAGCATCCTCTTCTTCTGTGGCGTCGCCGCCCGAGTCTGCAGCAGCATCCTCTTCTTCTGTGGCGTCGCCGCCCGAGTCTGCAGCAGCATCCTCTTCTTCTGTGGCGTCGCCGCCCGAGTCTGCAGCAGCATCCTCTTCTTCTGTGGCGTCGCCGCCCGAGTCTGCAGCAGCATCCTCTTCTTCTGTGGCGTCGCCGCCCGAGTCTGCAGCAGCATCCTCTTCTTCTGTGGCGTCGCCGCCCGAGTCTGCAGCAGCATCCTCTTCTTCTGTGGCGTCGCCGCCCGAGTCTGCAGCAGCATCCTCTTCTTCTGTGGCGTCGCCGCCCGAGTCTGCAGCAGCATCCTCTTCTTCTGTGGCGTCGCCGCCCGAGTCTGCAGCAGCATCGTCTTCTTCTGTGGCGTCGCCGCCCGAGTCTGCAGCATCCCCTGTGGCATCGCCGCCCGAGTCTGCAGCAGCATCGTCTTCTTCTGTGGCGTCGCCGCCCGAGTCTGCAGCAGCATCCTCTTCTTCTGTGGCGTCGCCGCCCGAGTCTGCAGCAGCATCCTCTTCTTCTGTGGCGTCGCCGCCCGAGTCGGCAGCAGCATCCTCTTCTTGTGGCGTCGCCGCCCGAGTCGGCAGCAGCATCCTCTTCTTCTGTGGCGGCGCCGCCCAAGTCTGCAGCAGCATCCTCTTCTTCTGTGGCGGCGCCGCCCGACTCTGCAGCAGCATCCTCTTCTTCTGTGGCGGCGCCGCCCGAGTCTGCAGCAGCATCCTCTTCTTCTGTGCAGCAGCATCCTCTTCTCCTTTGGCGTCGCCGCCCGAGTCTGCAGCATCCCCTGTGGTGTCGCCGCCCGAGTCTGCAGCAGCATCCTCTGCAGTCTGCAGCATCCCCTGTGGCGTCGCCGCCCGAGTCTGCAGCATCCCCTGTGGCGTCGCCGCCCGAGTCTGCAGCATCCCCTGTGGCGTCGCCGCCCGAGTCTGCAGCAGCATCCTCTTCTTCTGTGGCGTCGCCGCCCGAGTCTGCAGCAGCATCCTCTTCTTCTGTGGCGTCGCCGCCCGAGTCTGAAGCAGCATCCTCTTCTTCTGTGCAGCAGCATCCTCTTCTTCTGTGGCGTCGCCGCCCGAGTCTGCAGCAGCATCCTCTTCTTCTGTGCAGCAGCATCCTCTTCTTCTGTGGCGTCGCCGCCCGAGTCTGCAGCAGCATCCTCTTCTTCTGTGGCGTCGCCGCCCGAGTCTGCAGCAGCATCCTCTTCTTCTGTGGCGTCGCCACCCGAGTCTGCAGCATCCTCTACGCCGCCCGAGTCTGCAGCAGCATCCTCTTCTTCTGTGGCGTCGCCGCCCGAGTCTGCAGCAGCATCCTCTTCTTCTGTGGCGTCGCCGCCCGAGTCTGCAGCAGCATCCTCTTCTTCTGTGGCGTCGCCGCCCGAGTCTGCAGCAGCATCCTCTTCTTCTGTGCAGCAGCATCCTCTTCTTCTGTGGCGTCGCCGCCCGAGTGTGCAGCAGCATCCTCTTCTTCTGTGGCGTCACCGCCCGAGTCTGCAGCAGCATCCTCTTCTTCTGTGGCGTCGCCGCCCGAGTCTGCAGCAGCATCCTCTTCTTCTGTGTCTTCTGTGGCGGCGCCGCCCGAGTCTGCAGCATCCCCTGTGGCGTCGCCGCCCGTGTCTGCAGCAGCATCCTCTTCTTCTGTGGCGTCGCCACCCGAGTCTGCAGCAGCATCCTCTTCTTCTGTGGCGTCGCCGCCCGAGTCTGCAGCAGCATCCTCTTCTTCTGTGCAGCAGCATCCTCTTCTTCTTTGGCGTCGCCGCCCGAGTCTGCAGCATCCCCTGTGTGGTCGCCGCCTGAGTCTGCAGCAGCATCCTCTTCTTCTGTGGCGTCGCCGCCCGAGTCTGCAGCATCCTCTTCTTCTGTGGCGTCGCCGCCCGACTCTGCAGCATCCCCTGTTGCGTTGCCGCCCAAGTCTGCAGCAGCATCCTCTTCTTCTGTGGCGTCGCCGCCCGAGTCTGCAGCAGCATCGTCTTCTTCTGTGGCATCGCCGCCCGAGTCTGCAGCAGCATCGTCTTCTTCTGTGGCGTCGCCGCCCGAGTCTGCAGCATCCCCTGTGGCGTCGCCGCCCGAGTCCCCTGTGGCGTCGCCGCCCGAGTCTGCAGCAGCATCCTCTTCTTCTGTGGCGTCGCCGCCCGAGTGTGCAGCAGCATCCTCTTCTTCTGTGACGTTGTCGCCCGAGTCTGCAGCAGCATCCTCTTCTTCTGTGGCTTCGCCGCCCGAGTCTGCAGCAGCATCCTCTTCTTCTGTGCAGCAGCATCCTCTTCTTCTGTGGCGTCACCGCCCGAGTCTGCAGCAGCATCCTCTTCTTCTGTGGCGTCGCCGCCCGAGTCTGCAGCAGCATCCTCTTCTTCTGTGGCGTCGCCGCCCGAGTCTGCAGCAGCATCCTCTTCTTCTGTGGCGTCGCCGCCCGAGTCTTCAGCAGCATCCTCTTCTTCTGTGGCGTCGCCGCCCGAGTCTGCAGCATCCCCTATGGCGTCGCCGCCCGAGTCTGCAGCAGCATCCTCTTCTTCTGTGGCGTCGCCGCCCGAGTCTGCTGCAGCATCCCCTGTGGTGTCGCCGCCCGAGTCTGCAGCAGCATCCCCTGTGGCATCGCCGCCCGAGTCTGCAGCAGCATCCTCTTCTTCTTTGGCGTCGCCGCCCGAGTCTGCAGCATCCCCTGTGTGGTCGCCGCCTGAGTCTGCAGCAGCATCCTCTTCTTCTGTGGCGTCGCCGCCCGAGTCTGCAGCATCCTCTTCTTCTGTGGCGTCGCCGCCCGACTCTGCAGCATCCCCTGTTGCGTTGCCGCCCAAGTCTGCAGCAGCATCCTCTTCTTCTGTGGCGTCGCCGCCCGAGTCTGCAGCAGCATCGTCTTCTTCTGTGGCATCGCCGCCCGAGTCTGCAGCAGCATCGTCTTCTTCTGTGGCGTCGCCGCCCGAGTCTGCAGCATCCCCTGTGGCGTCGCCGCCCGAGTCCCCTGTGGCGTCGCCGCCCGAGTCTGCAGCAGCATCCTCTTCTTCTGTGGCGTCGCCGCCCGAGTGTGCAGCAGCATCCTCTTCTTCTGTGACGTTGTCGCCCGAGTCTGCAGCAGCATCCTCTTCTTCTGTGGCTTCGCCGCCCGAGTCTGCAGCAGCATCCTCTTCTTCTGTGCAGCAGCATCCTCTTCTTCTGTGGCGTCGCCGCCCGAGTCTGCAGCAGCATCCTCTTCTTCTGTGGCGTCGCCGCCCGAGTCTGCAGCAGCATCCTCTTCTTCTGTGGCGTCGCCGCCCGAGTCTGCAGCAGCATCCTCTTCTTCTGTGGCGTCGCCGCCCGAGTCTTCAGCAGCATCCTCTTCTTCTGTGGCGTCGCCGCCCGAGTCTGCAGCATCCCCTATGGCGTCGCCGCCCGAGTCTGCAGCAGCATCCTCTTCTTCTGTGGCGTCGCCGCCCGAGTCTGCTGCAGCATCCCCTGTGGTGTCGCCGCCCGAGTCTGCAGCAGCATCCCCTGTGGCATCGCCGCCCGAGTCTGCAGCAGCATCCTCTTCTTCTGTGGCGTCGCCGCCCAAGTCTGCAGCAGCATCCTCTCCTTCTGTGGCGTCGCCGCCCGAGTCTGCAGCATCCCCTGTGGCGTCGCCGCCCGAGTCTGCAGCAGCATCCTCTTCTTCTGTGGCGTCGCCGCCCGACTCTGCAGCATCCCCTGTTGCGTTGCCGCCCAAGTCTGCAGCAGCATCCTCTTCTTCTGTGGCGTCGCCGCCCGAGTCTGCAGCAGCATCGTCTTCTTCTGTGGCGTCGCCGCCCGAGTCTGCAGCAGCATCGTCTTCTTCTGTGGCGTCGCCGCCCGAGTCTGCAGCAGCATCGTCTTATTCTGTGGCGTCGCCGCCCGAGTCTGCAGCATCCCCTGTGGCGTCGCCGCCCGAGTCTGCAGCAGCATCCTCTTCTTCTGTGGCGTCGCTGCCCGAGTCTGCAGCATCCCCTACGCCGCCCGAGTCTGCAGCAGCATCCTCTTCTTCTGTGGCGTCGCCGCCCGAGTCTGCAGCAGCATCCTCTTCTTCTGTGACGTCGCCGCCCGAGTCTGCAGCAGCATCCTCTTCTTCTGTGACGTCGCCGCCCGAGTCTGCAGCAGCATCCTCTTCTTCTGTGGCGTCGCCGCCCGAGTCTGAAGCAGCATCCTCTTCTTCTGTGGCGTCGCCGCCCGAGTCTGCAGCAGCATCCTCTTCTTCTGTGGCGTCGCCGCCCGAGTCTGCAGCAGCATCCTCTTCTTCTGTGACGTCGCCGCCCGAGTCTGCAGCAGCATCCTCTTCTTCTGTGGCGTCGCCGCCCGAGTCTGCTGCAGCATCCCCTGTGGCGTCGCCGCCCGAGTCTGCAGCAGCATCCCCTGTGGCATCGCCGCCCGAGTCTGCAGCAGCATCCTCTTCTTCTGTGGCGTCGCCGCCCGAGTCTGCAGCATCCCCTGTGGCGTCGCCGCCCGAGTCTGCAGCAGCATCCTCTTCTTCTGTGGCGTCGCTGCCCGAGTCTGCAGCATCCCCTACGCCGCCCAAGTCTGCAGCAGCATCCTCTTCTTCTGTGGCGTCGCCGCCCGAGTCTGCAGCAGCATCCTCTTCTTCTGTGCAGCAGCATCCTCTTCTTCTTTGGCGTCGCCGCCCGAGTGTGCAGCAGCATCCTCTTCTTCTGTGGCGTCGCCGCCCGAGTCTGCAGCAGCATCCTCTTCTTCTGTGGCGTCGCCGCCCGAGTCTGCAGCAGCATCCTCTTCTTCTGTGGCGTCGCCGCCCGAGTCTGCAGCAGCATCCTCTTCTTCTGTGGCGTCGCCGCCCGAGTCTGCAGCAGCATCCTCTTCTTCTGTGGCGTCGCCGCCCGAGTCTGAAGCAGCATCCTCTTCTTCTGTGGCGTCGCCGCCCGACTCTGCAGCAGCATACTCTTCTTCTGAGGCGTCGCCGCCCGAGTCTGCAGCATCCCCTGTGGCGTCGCCGCCCGTGTCTGCAGCAGCATCCTCTTCTTCTGTGGCGTCGCCGCCCGAGTCTGCAGCAGCATCCTCTTCTTCTGTGGCGTCGCCGCCCGAGTCTGCAGCAGCATCCTCTTCTTCTGTGGCGTCGCCGCCCGAGTCTGCAGCATCCCCTGTGGCGTCGCCGCCCGAGTCTGCAGCAGCATCCTCTTCTGTGACGTCGCCGCACGAGTCTGAAGCATCCCCTGTGGCGTCGCCGCCCGAGTCTGCAGCAGCATCCTCTTCTTCTGTGCAGCAGCATCCTCTTCTTCTGTGCAGCAGCATCCTCTTCTCCTGTGGCGTCGCCGCCCGAGTGTGCAGCAGCATCCTCTTCTTCTGTGGCGTCACCGCCCGAGTCTGCAGCAGCATCCTCCTCTTCTGTGGCGTCGCCGCCCGAGTCTGCAGCAGCATCCTCTTCTTCTGTGTCTTCTGTGGCGGCGCCGCCCGAGTCTGCAGCAGCATCCTCTTCTTCTTTGGCGTCGCCGCCCGACTCTGCAGCAGCATCCTCTTCTTCTGTGGCGTCGCCGCCCGAGTCTGCAGCAGCATCCTCTTCTTCTGTGGCGGCGCCGCCCGAGTCTGCAGCAGCATCCTCTTTTTCTTTGGCGTCGCCGCCCGACTCTGCAGCAGCATCCTCTTCTTCTGTGCAGCAGCATCCTCTTCTTCTGTGGCGTCGCCCCCCGAGTCTGCAGCAGCATCCTCTTCTTCTGTGGCGTCGCCGCCCGAGTCTGCAGCAGCATCCTCTTCTTCTTTGGCGTCGCCACCCGAGTCTGCAGCAGCATCCTCTTCTTCTGTGGCGTCGCCGCCCGAGTCTGCAGCAGCATCCTCTTCTTCTGTGGCGTCGCCGCCCGAGTCTGCAGCAGCATCCTCTTCTTCTGTGCAGCAGCATCCTCTTCTTCTGTGGCGTCGCCGCCCGACTCTGCCCGAGTCTGAAGCATCCCCCTGTGGTGTCGCCGCCCGAGTCTGCAGCAGCATCCTCTTCTTCTGTGGCGTCGCCGCCCGAGTCTGCAGCATCCCCTGTGGCGTCGCCGCCCGTCCCCTGTAGTGTCGCCGCCCGAGTCTGCAGCAGCATCCTCTTCTTCTGTGGCGTCGCCGCCCGAGTCTGCAGCAGCATCCTCTTCTTCTGTGGTGTCGCCGCCCGAGTCTGCAGCATCCCCTGTGGTGTCGCCGCCCGAGTCTGCAGCATCCCCTGTGGCGTCGCCGCCCGAGTCTGCAGCAGCATCCCCTGTGGCGTCGCCGCCCGAGTCTGCAGCAGCATCCCCTGTGGCATCACCGCCCGAGTCTGCAGCAGCATCCTCTTCTTCTGTGGCGTCACCGCCCAAGTCTGCAGCAGCATCCTCTTCTTCTGTGGCGTCGCCGCCCGAGTCTGCAGCAGCATACTCTTCTTCTGTGGCGTCGCCGCCCGAGTCTGAAGCATCCCCTGTGGCGTCGCCGCCCGAGTCTGCAGCAGCATCCTCTTCTTCTGTGGCGTCGCCGCCCGAGTCTGCAGCATCCCCTGTGGCGTCGCCGCCCGAGTCTGCAGCATCCCCTGTGGCGTCGCCGCCCGAGTCCCCTGTGGCGTCTGCAGCAGCATCCTCTTCTTCTGTGGCGTCGCCGCCCGAGTCTGCAGCAGCATCCTCTTCTTCTGTGGTGTCGCCGCCCGAGTCTGCAGCATCCCCTGTGGTGTCGCCGCCCGAGTCTGCAGCATCCTCTTTGGTGTCGCCGCCCGAGTCTGCAGCATCCCCTGTGGCGTCGCCGCCCGAGTCTGCAGCAGCATCCTCTTCTTCTGTGGCGTCGCCGCCCGAGTCTGCAGCATCCCCTGTGGCGTCGCCGCCCGAGTCTGCAGCATCCCCTGTGGCGTCGCCGCCCGAGTCCCCTGTGGCGTCTGCAGCAGCATCCTCTTCTTCTGTGGCGTCGCCGCCCGAGTCTGCAGCAGCATCCTCTTCTTCTGTGGTGTCGCCGCCCGAGTCTGCAGCATCCCCTGTGGTGTCGCCGCCCGAGTCTGCAGCATCCTCTTTGGTGTCTCCGCCCGAGTCTGCAGCATCCCCTGTGGCGTCGCCGCCCGAGTCTGCAGCAGCATCCTCTTCTTCTGTGGCGTTGCCGCCCGAGTCTGCAGCAGCATCCTCTTCTTCTGTGGCGTCGCCGCCCGAGCAGCATCCTCTTCTTTTGTGGCGTCGCCGCCCGAGTCTGCAGCAGCATCCTCTTCTTCTGTGGCGTCGCCGCCCGAGTCTGCAGCAGCATCCTCTTCTTCTTTGGCGTCGCCACCCGAGTCTGCAGCAGCATCCTCTTCTTCTGTGGTGTCGCCGCCCGAGTCTGCAGCATCCCCTGTGGCGTCGCCGCCCGAGTCTGCAGCAGCATCCTCTTCTTCTGTGGTGTCGCGCCCGACTCTGCAGCATCCCCTGTGGCGTCGCCGCCCGAGTCTGCAGCAGCATCCCCTGTGGCATCGCCGCCCGAGTCTGCAGCAGCATCCTCTTCTGTGACGTCGCCGCACGAGTCTGAAGCATCCCCTGTGGCGTCGCCGCCCGAGTCTGCAGCAGCATCCTCTTCTTCTGTGCAGCAGCATCCTCTTCTTCTGTGCAGCAGCATCCTCTTCTCCTGTGGCGTCGCCGCCCGAGTGTGCAGCAGCATCCTCTTCTTCTGTGGCGTCACCACCCGAGTCTGCAGCAGCATCCTCCTCTTCTGTGGCGTCGCCGCCCGAGTCTGCAGCAGCATCCTCTTCTTCTGTGTCTTCTGTGGCGGCGCCGCCCGAGTCTGCAGCAGCATCCTCTTCTTCTTTGGCGTCGCCGCCCGACTCTGCAGCAGCATCCTCTTCTTCTGTGGCGTCGCCGCCCGAGTCTGCAGCAGCATCCTCTTCTTCTGTGGCGGCGCCGCCCGAGTCTGCAGCAGCATCCTCTTTTTCTTTGGCGTCGCCGCCCGACTCTGCAGCAGCATCCTCTTCTTCTGTGCAGCAGCATCCTCTTCTTCTGTGGCGTCGCCCCCCGAGTCTGCAGCAGCATCCTCTTCTTCTGTGGCGTCGCCGCCCGAGTCTGCAGCAGCATCCTCTTCTTCTGTGGCGTCGCCGCCCGAGTCTGCAGCAGCATCCTCTTCTTCTGTGGCGTCGCCGCCCGAGTCTGAAGCATCCCCTGTGGCGTCGCCGCCCGAGTCTGCAGCAGCATCCTCTTCTTCTGTGGCGTCGCCGCCCGAGTCTGCAGCAGCATCCTCTTCTTCTGTGCAGCAGCATCCTCTTCTTCTGTGGCGTCGCCGCCCGCGTCGCCGCCCGACTCTGCAGCAGCATCCTCTTCTTCTGTGGCGTCGCCGCCCGAGTCTGCAGCAGCATCCTCTTCTTCTGTGGCGTCGCCGCCCGAGTCTGCAGCAGCATCCTCTTCTTCTGTGCAGCAGCATCCTCTTCTTCTGTGGCGTCGCCGCCCGACTCTGCCCGAGTCTGAAGCATCCCCCTGTGGTGTCGCCGCCCGAGTCTGCAGCAGCATCCTCTTCTTCTGTGGCGTCGCCGCCCGAGTCTGCAGCATCCCCTGTGGCGTCGCCGCCCGTCCCCTGTAGTGTCGCCGCCCGAGTCTGCAGCAGCATCCTCTTCTTCTGTGGCGTCGCCGCCCGAGTCTGCAGCAGCATCCTCTTCTTCTGTGGTGTCGCCGCCCGAGTCTGCAGCATCCCCTGTGGTGTCGCCGCCCGAGTCTGCAGCAGCATCCCCTGTGGCGTCGCCGCCCGAGTCTGCAGCAGCATCCCCTGTGGCATCACCGCCCGAGTCTGCAGCAGCATCCTCTTCTTCTGTGGCGTCACCGCCCAAGTCTGCAGCAGCATCCTCTTCTTCTGTGGCGTCGCCGCCCGAGTCTGCAGCAGCATACTCTTCTTCTGTGGCGTCGCCGCCCGAGTCTGAAGCATCCCCTGTGGCGTCGCCGCCCGAGTCTGCAGCAGCATCCTCTTCTTCTGTGGCGTCGCCGCCCGAGTCTGCAGCATCCCCTGTGGCGTCGCCGCCCGAGTCTGCAGCATCCCCTGTGGCGTCGCCGCCCGAGTCCCCTGTGGCGTCTGCAGCAGCATCCTCTTCTTCTGTGGCGTCGCCGCCCGAGTCTGCAGCAGCATCCTCTTCTTCTGTGGTGTCGCCGCCCGAGTCTGCAGCATCCCCTGTGGTGTCGCCGCCCGAGTCTGCAGCATCCTCTTTGGTGTCGCCGCCCGAGTCTGCAGCATCCCCTGTGGCGTCGCCGCCCGAGTCTGCAGCAGCATCCTCTTCTTCTGTGGCGTTGCCGCCCGAGTCTGCAGCAGCATCCTCTTCTTCTGTGGCGTCGCCGCCCGAGCAGCATCCTCTTCTTTTGTGGCGTCGCCGCCCGAGTCTGCAGCAGCATCCTCTTCTTCTGTGGCGTCGCCGCCCGAGTCTGCAGCAGCATCCTCTTCTTCTTTGGCGTCGCCACCCGAGTCTGCAGCAGCATCCTCTTCTTCTGTGGCGTCGCCGCCCGAGTCTGCAGCAGCATCCTCTTCTTCTGTGGTGTCGCCGCCCGAGTCTGCAGCATCCCCTGTGGCGTCGCCGCCCGAGTCTGCAGCAGCATCCTCTTCTTCTGTGGTGTCGCGCCCGACTCTGCAGCATCCCCTGTGGCGTCGCCGCCCGAGTCTGCAGCAGCATCCCCTGTGGCATCGCCGCCCGAGTCTGCAGCAGCATCCCCTGTGGCATCGCCGCCCGAGTCTGCAGCAGCATCCTCTTCCTCTGTGGCGTCGCCGCCCAAGTCTGCAGCAGCATCCTCTCCTTCTGTGGCGTCGCCGCCCGAGTCTGCAGCATCCCCCGTGGCGTCGCCGCCTGAGTCTGCAGCAGCATCCTCTTCTTCTGTGGCGTCGCCGCCCGAGTCTGCAGCAGCATCCCCTGTGGCATCGCCTCGACTTGAGTCCCCTGTGGCGTCTGCAGCAGCATCCTCTTCTTCTGTGGCGTCACCGCCCGAGTCTGCAGCATCCCCTGTGGCGTCGCCGCCCGAGTCCCCTGTGGCGTCTGCAGCAGCATCCTCTTCTTCTGTGGCGTCACCGCCCGAGTCTGCAGCAGCATCCTCTTCTTCTGTGGCGTCGCCGCCCGAGCAGCATCCTCTTCTTCTGTGGCGTCGCCGCCCGAGTCTGCAGCAGCATCCTCTTCTTCTGTGGCGTCGCCGCCCGAGTCTGCAGCAGCATCCTCTTCCTCTGTGGCGTCGCCGCCCGAGTCTGCAGCAGCATCCTCTTCTTCTGTGGTGTCGCGCCCGACTCTGCAGCATCCCCTGTGGCGTCGCCGCCCGAGTCTGCAGCAGCATCCCCTGTGGCATCGCCGCCCGAGTCTGCAGCAGCATCCCCTGTGGCGTCGCCGCCCGAGTCTGCAGCAGCATCCTCTTCTTCTGTGGCGTCGCCGCCCGACTCTGCCCGAGTCTGAAGCATCCCCCTGTGGTGTCGCCGCCCGAGTCTGCAGCAGCATCCTCTTCTTCTGTGGCGTCGCCGCCCGAGTCTGCAGCATCCCCTGTGGCGTCGCCGCCCGAGTCTGCAGCAGCATCCCCTGTGGCATCACCGCCCGAGTCTGCAGCAGCATCCTCTTCTTCTGTGGCGTCACCGCCCAAGTCTGCAGCAGCATCCTCTTCTTCTGTGGCGTCGCCGCCCGAGTCTGCAGCAGCATACTCTTCTTCTGTGGCGTCGCCGCCCGAGTCTGAAGCATCCCCTGTGGCGTCGCCGCCCGAGTCTGCAGCAGCATCCTCTTCTTCTGTGGCGTCGCCGCCCGAGTCTGCAGCATCCCCTGTGGCGTCGCCGCCCGAGTCTGCAGCATCCCCTGTGGCGTCGCCGCCCGAGTCCCCTGTGGCGTCTGCAGCAGCATCCTCTTCTTCTGTGGCGTCGCCGCCCGAGTCTGCAGCAGCATCCTCTTCTTCTGTGGTGTCGCCGCCCGAGTCTGCAGCATCCCCTGTGGTGTCGCCGCCCGAGTCTGCAGCATCCTCTTTGGTGTCGCCGCCCGAGTCTGCAGCATCCCCTGTGGCGTCGCCGCCCGAGTCTGCAGCAGCATCCTCTTCTTCTGTGGCGTTGCCGCCCGAGTCTGCAGCAGCATCCTCTTCTTCTGTGGCGTCGCCGCCCGAGCAGCATCCTCTTCTTTTGTGGCGTCGCCGCCCGAGTCTGCAGCAGCATCCTCTTCTTCTGTGGCGTCGCCGCCCGAGTCTGCAGCAGCATCCTCTTCTTCTTTGGCGTCGCCACCCGAGTCTGCAGCAGCATCCTCTTCTTCTGTGGCGTCGCCGCCCGAGTCTGCAGCAGCATCCTCTTCTTCTGTGGTGTCGCCGCCCGAGTCTGCAGCATCCCCTGTGGCGTCGCCGCCCGAGTCTGCAGCAGCATCCTCTTCTTCTGTGGTGTCGCGCCCGACTCTGCAGCATCCCCTGTGGCGTCGCCGCCCGAGTCTGCAGCAGCATCCCCTGTGGCATCGCCGCCCGAGTCTGCAGCAGCATCCCCTGTGGCATCGCCGCCCGAGTCTGCAGCAGCATCCTCTTCCTCTGTGGCGTCGCCGCCCAAGTCTGCAGCAGCATCCTCTCCTTCTGTGGCGTCGCCGCCCGAGTCTGCAGCATCCCCCGTGGCGTCGCCGCCTGAGTCTGCAGCAGCATCCTCTTCTTCTGTGGCGTCGCCGCCCGAGTCTGCAGCAGCATCCCCTGTGGCATCGCCTCGACTTGAGTCCCCTGTGGCGTCTGCAGCAGCATCCTCTTCTTCTGTGGCGTCACCGCCCGAGTCTGCAGCATCCCCTGTGGCGTCGCCGCCCGAGTCCCCTGTGGCGTCTGCAGCAGCATCCTCTTCTTCTGTGGCGTCACCGCCCGAGTCTGCAGCAGCATCCTCTTCTTCTGTGGCGTCGCCGCCCGAGCAGCATCCTCTTCTTCTGTGGCGTCGCCGCCCGAGTCTGCAGCAGCATCCTCTTCTTCTGTGGCGTCGCCGCCCGAGTCTGCAGCAGCATCCTCTTCCTCTGTGGCGTCGCCGCCCGAGTCTGCAGCAGCATCCTCTTCTTCTGTGGTGTCGCGCCCGACTCTGCAGCATCCCCTGTGGCGTCGCCGCCCGAGTCTGCAGCAGCATCCCCTGTGGCATCGCCGCCCGAGTCTGCAGCAGCATCCCCTGTGGCGTCGCCGCCCGAGTCTGCAGCAGCATCCTCTTCTTCTGTGGCGTCGCCGCCCGACTCTGCCCGAGTCTGAAGCATCCCCCTGTGGTGTCGCCGCCCGAGTCTGCAGCAGCATCCTCTTCTTCTGTGGCGTCGCCGCCCGAGTCTGCAGCATCCCCTGTGGCGTCGCCGCCCGAGTCTGCAGCAGCATCCCCTGTGGCATCACCGCCCGAGTCTGCAGCAGCATCCTCTTCTTCTGTGGCGTCACCGCCCAAGTCTGCAGCAGCATCCTCTTCTTCTGTGGCGTCGCCGCCCGAGTCTGCAGCAGCATACTCTTCTTCTGTGGCGTCGCCGCCCGAGTCTGAAGCATCCCCTGTGGCGTCGCCGCCCGAGTCTGCAGCAGCATCCTCTTCTTCTGTGGCGTCGCCGCCCGAGTCTGCAGCATCCCCTGTGGCGTCGCCGCCCGAGTCTGCAGCATCCCCTGTGGCGTCGCCGCCCGAGTCCCCTGTGGCGTCTGCAGCAGCATCCTCTTCTTCTGTGGCGTCGCCGCCCGAGTCTGCAGCAGCATCCTCTTCTTCTGTGGTGTCGCCGCCCGAGTCTGCAGCATCCCCTGTGGTGTCGCCGCCCGAGTCTGCAGCATCCTCTTTGGTGTCGCCGCCCGAGTCTGCAGCATCCCCTGTGGCGTCGCCGCCCGAGTCTGCAGCAGCATCCTCTTCTTCTGTGGCGTTGCCGCCCGAGTCTGCAGCAGCATCCTCTTCTTCTGTGGCGTCGCCGCCCGAGCAGCATCCTCTTCTTTTGTGGCGTCGCCGCCCGAGTCTGCAGCAGCATCCTCTTCTTCTGTGGCGTCGCCGCCCGAGTCTGCAGCAGCATCCTCTTCTTCTTTGGCGTCGCCACCCGAGTCTGCAGCAGCATCCTCTTCTTCTGTGGCGTCGCCGCCCGAGTCTGCAGCAGCATCCTCTTCTTCTGTGGTGTCGCCGCCCGAGTCTGCAGCATCCCCTGTGGCGTCGCCGCCCGAGTCTGCAGCAGCATCCTCTTCTTCTGTGGTGTCGCGCCCGACTCTGCAGCATCCCCTGTGGCGTCGCCGCCCGAGTCTGCAGCAGCATCCCCTGTGGCATCGCCGCCCGAGTCTGCAGCAGCATCCCCTGTGGCATCGCCGCCCGAGTCTGCAGCAGCATCCTCTTCCTCTGTGGCGTCGCCGCCCAAGTCTGCAGCAGCATCCTCTCCTTCTGTGGCGTCGCCGCCCGAGTCTGCAGCATCCCCCGTGGCGTCGCCGCCTGAGTCTGCAGCAGCATCCTCTTCTTCTGTGGCGTCGCCGCCCGAGTCTGCAGCAGCATCCCCTGTGGCATCGCCTCGACTTGAGTCCCCTGTGGCGTCTGCAGCAGCATCCTCTTCTTCTGTGGCGTCACCGCCCGAGTCTGCAGCATCCCCTGTGGCGTCGCCGCCCGAGTCTGCAGCATCCCCTGTGGCGTCGCCGCCCGAGTCCCCTGTGGCGTCTGCAGCAGCATCCTCTTCTTCTGTGGCGTCACCGCCCGAGTCTGCAGCAGCATCCTCTTCTTCTGTGGCGTCGCCGCCCGAGCAGCATCCTCTTCTTCTGTGGCGTCGCCGCCCGAGTCTGCAGCAGCATCCTCTTCCTCTGTGGCGTCGCCGCCCGAGTCTGCAGCAGCATCCTCTTCTTCTGTGGTGTCGCGCCCGACTCTGCAGCATCCCCTGTGGCGTCGCCGCCCGAGTCTGCAGCAGCATCCCCTGTGGCATCGCCGCCCGAGTCTGCAGCAGCATCCCCTGTGGCGTCGCCGCCCGAGTCTGCAGCAGCATCCTCTTCTTCTGTGGCGTCGCCGCCCGACTCTGCCCGAGTCTGAAGCATCCCCCTGTGGTGTCGCCGCCCGAGTCTGCAGCAGCATCCTCTTCTTCTGTGGCGTCGCCGCCCGAGTCTGCAGCATCCCCTGTGGCGTCGCCGCCCGAGTCTGCAGCAGCATCCCCTGTGGCATCACCGCCCGAGTCTGCAGCAGCATCCTCTTCTTCTGTGGCGTCACCGCCCAAGTCTGCAGCAGCATCCTCTTCTTCTGTGGCGTCGCCGCCCGAGTCTGCAGCAGCATACTCTTCTTCTGTGGCGTCGCCGCCCGAGTCTGAAGCATCCCCTGTGGCGTCGCCGCCCGAGTCTGCAGCAGCATCCTCTTCTTCTGTGGCGTCGCCGCCCGGGTCTGCAGCATCCCCTGTGGCGTCGCCGCCCGAGTCTGCAGCATCCCCTGTGGCGTCGCCGCCCGAGTCCCCTGTGGCGTCTGCAGCAGCATCCTCTTCTTCTGTGGCGTCGCCGCCCGAGTCTGCAGCAGCATCCTCTTCTTCTGTGGTGTCGCCGCCCGAGTCTGCAGCATCCCCTGTGGTGTCGCCGCCCGAGTCTGCAGCATCCTCTTTGGTGTCGCCGCCCGAGTCTGCAGCATCCCCTGTGGCGTCGCCGCCCGAGTCTGCAGCAGCATCCTCTTCTTCTGTGGCGTTGCCGCCCGAGTCTGCAGCAGCATCCTCTTCTTCTGTGGCGTCGCCGCCCGAGCAGCATCCTCTTCTTTTGTGGCGTCGCCGCCCGAGTCTGCAGCAGCATCCTCTTCTTCTGTGGCGTCGCCGCCCGAGTCTGCAGCAGCATCCTCTTCTTCTTTGGCGTCGCCACCCGAGTCTGCAGCAGCATCCTCTTCTTCTGTGGCGTCGCCGCCCGAGTCTGCAGCAGCATCCTCTTCTTCTGTGGTGTCGCCGCCCGAGTCTGCAGCATCCCCTGTGGCGTCGCCGCCCGAGTCTGCAGCAGCATCCTCTTCTTCTGTGGTGTCGCGCCCGACTCTGCAGCATCCCCTGTGGCGTCGCCGCCCGAGTCTGCAGCAGCATCCCCTGTGGCATCGCCGCCCGAGTCTGCAGCAGCATCCCCTGTGGCATCGCCGCCCGAGTCTGCAGCAGCATCCTCTTCCTCTGTGGCGTCGCCGCCCAAGTCTGCAGCAGCATCCTCTCCTTCTGTGGCGTCGCCGCCCGAGTCTGCAGCATCCCCTGTGGCGTCGCCGCCTGAGTCTGCAGCAGCATCCTCTTCTTCTGTGGCGTCGCCGCCCGAGTCTGCAGCAGCATCCCCTGTGGCATCGCCTCGACTTGAGTCCCCTGTGGCGTCTGCAGCAGCATCCTCTTCTTCTGTGGCGTCACCGCCCGAGTCTGCAGCATCCCCTGTGGCGTCGCCGCCCGAGTCCCCTGTGGCGTCTGCAGCAGCATCCTCTTCTTCTGTGGCGTCACCGCCCGAGTCTGCAGCAGCATCCTCTTCTTCTGTGGCGTCGCCGCCCGAGCAGCATCCTCTTCTTCTGTGGCGTCGCCGCCCGAGTCTGCAGCAGCATCCTCTTCTTCTGTGGCGTCGCCGCCCGAGTCTGCAGCAGCATCCTCTTCCTCTGTGGCGTCGCCGCCCGAGTCTGCAGCAGCATCCTCTTCTTCTGTGGTGTCGCGCCCGACTCTGCAGCATCCCCTGTGGCGTCGCCGCCCGAGTCTGCAGCAGCATCCCCTGTGGCATCGCCGCCCGAGTCTGCAGCAGCATCCCCTGTGGCGTCGCCGCCCGAGTCTGCAGCAGCATCCTCTTCTTCTGTGGCGTCGCCGCCCGACTCTGCCCGAGTCTGAAGCATCCCCCTGTGGTGTCGCCGCCCGAGTCTGCAGCAGCATCCTCTTCTTCTGTGGCGTCGCCGCCCGAGTCTGCAGCATCCCCTGTGGCGTCGCCGCCCGTCCCCTGTAGTGTCGCCGCCCGAGTCTGCAGCAGCATCCTCTTCTTCTGTGGCGTCGCCGCCCGAGTCTGCAGCAGCATCCTCTTCTTCTGTGGTGTCGCCGCCCGAGTCTGCAGCATCCCCTGTGGTGTCGCCGCCCGAGTCTGCAGCATCCCCTGTGGCGTCGCCGCCCGAGTCTGCAGCAGCATCCCCTGTGGCGTCGCCGCCCGAGTCTGCAGCAGCATCCCCTGTGGCATCACCGCCCGAGTCTGCAGCAGCATCCTCTTCTTCTGTGGCGTCACCGCCCAAGTCTGCAGCAGCATCCTCTTCTTCTGTGGCGTCGCCGCCCGAGTCTGCAGCAGCATACTCTTCTTCTGTGGCGTCGCCGCCCGAGTCTGAAGCATCCCCTGTGGCGTCGCCGCCCGAGTCTGCAGCAGCATCCTCTTCTTCTGTGGCGTCGCCGCCCGAGTCTGCAGCATCCCCTGTGGCGTCGCCGCCCGAGTCTGCAGCATCCCCTGTGGCGTCGCCGCCCGAGTCCCCTGTGGCGTCTGCAGCAGCATCCTCTTCTTCTGTGGCGTCGCCGCCCGAGTCTGCAGCAGCATCCTCTTCTTCTGTGGTGTCGCCGCCCGAGTCTGCAGCATCCCCTGTGGTGTCGCCGCCCGAGTCTGCAGCATCCTCTTTGGTGTCGCCGCCCGAGTCTGCAGCATCCCCTGTGGCGTCGCCGCCCGAGTCTGCAGCAGCATCCTCTTCTTCTGTGGCGTTGCCGCCCGAGTCTGCAGCAGCATCCTCTTCTTCTGTGGCGTCGCCGCCCGAGCAGCATCCTCTTCTTTTGTGGCGTCGCCGCCCGAGTCTGCAGCAGCATCCTCTTCTTCTGTGGCGTCGCCGCCCGAGTCTGCAGCAGCATCCTCTTCTTCTTTGGCGTCGCCACCCGAGTCTGCAGCAGCATCCTCTTCTTCTGTGGCGTCGCCGCCCGAGTCTGCAGCAGCATCCTCTTCTTCTGTGGTGTCGCCGCCCGAGTCTGCAGCATCCCCTGTGGCGTCGCCGCCCGAGTCTGCAGCAGCATCCTCTTCTTCTGTGGTGTCGCGCCCGACTCTGCAGCATCCCCTGTGGCGTCGCCGCCCTAGTCTGCAGCAGCATCCCCTGTGGCATCGCCGCCCGAGTCTGCAGCAGCATCCCCTGTGGCATCGCCGCCCGAGTCTGCAGCAGCATCCTCTTCCTCTGTGGCGTCGCCGCCCAAGTCTGCAGCAGCATCCTCTCCTTCTGTGGCGTCGCCGCCCGAGTCTGCAGCATCCCCTGTGGCGTCGCCGCCTGAGTCTGCAGCAGCATCCTCTTCTTCTGTGGCGTCGCCGCCCGAGTCTGCAGCAGCATCCCCTGTGGCATCGCCTCGACTCGAGTCCCCTGTGGCGTCTGCAGCAGCATCCTCTTCTTCTGTGGCGTCACCGCCCGAGTCTGCAGCATCCCCTGTGGCGTCGCCGCCCGAGTCCCCTGTGGCGTCTGCAGCAGCATCCTCTTCTTCTGTGGCGTCACCGCCCGAGTCTGCAGCAGCATCCTCTTCTTCTGTGGCGTCGCCGCCCGAGCAGCATCCTCTTCTTCTGTGGCGTCGCCGCCCGAGTCTGCAGCAGCATCTTCTTCTGTGGCGTCGCCGCCCGAGTGTGCAGCAGCATCGTCTTCTTCTGTGGCATCGCCGCCCGAGTCTGCAGCAGCATCCTCTTCTTCTGTGGCGTCGCCGCCCGAGTGTGCAGCAGCATCGTCTTCTTCTGTGGCGTCGCCGCCCGAGTCTGCAGCAGCATCCTCTTCTTCTGTGGCGTCGCCGCCCGAGTCTGCAGCATCCCCTGTGGCGTCGCCGCCCGAGTCTGCAGCAGCATCCTCTTCTTCTGTGGTGTTGCCGCCCGAGTCTGCAGCAGCATCCTCTTCTTCTGTGGTGTCGCCGCCCGAGTCTGCAGCATCCCCTGTGGCGTCGCCGCCCGAGTCTGCAGCAGCATCCTCTTCTTCTGTGGTGTCGCCGCCCGAGTCTGCAGCAGCATCCTCTTCTTCTGTGGTGTCGCCGCCCGAGTCTGCAGCATCCCCTGTGGCGTCGCCGCCCGAGTCTGCAGCAGCATCCTCTTCTTCTGTGGCGTCGCCGCCCAAGTCTGCAGCAGCATCCTCTTCTTCTGTGGCGTCGCCGCCCGAGTCTGCAGCATCCCCTGTGGCGTCGCCGCCCGAGTCTGCAGCATCCCCTGTGGCTAGTCTGCAGCAGCATCCTCTTCTTCTGTGGCGTCGCCGCCCGAGTCTGCAGCAGCATCCTCTTCTTCTTTGGCGTCGCCGCCCGAGTCTCCAGCAGCATCCTCTTCTTCTGTGGCGTCGCCGCCCGAGTCTGCAGCAGCATCCCCTGTGGCGTCGCCGCCCGAGTCTGCAGTCGCATCCTCTTCTTCTGTGGCGTCGCCGCCCGAGTCTGCAGCATCCCCTGTCGCGTCGCCGCCCGAGTCTGCAGCATCCCCTGTGGCGTCGCCGCCAGAGTCTGCAGCATCCCCTGTGGCGTCCCCCTCTTCTTCAGCGGCTCCGCCCCCCGAGTCCGCAGCAGCATCCTCTTCTTCAGCGGCTCCGCCCAGCCTTCGCCTTCCCCGTCGGCCCACAGCCCGGCTCCCAGAGGGGCCCCGCCTTCGCCTTCCCCGCCGGCCCCCTGCCCGGCCTCCAGAGGGGCCCCGCCTTCGCCTTCCCCGCCGGCCCCCTGCCCGGCCTCCAGAGGGGTCCCGCCTACGCCTTCCCCGCCGGCCCCCTGCCCGGCCTCCAGAGGGGTCCCGCCTTCGCCTTCCCCGTCTGCCCCCTGCCCGGCCTCCTGAAGGGTCCCGCCATTGCCTCTGGCCTGCAGTCCAACTTCCAGAGGGTTTCTGCCTTCACTGCCAGCCTGCAGCCCAACCACCAGAGAAGCTCTTCACATTCGGCCGCCCTCCAGAGCATCTTCTGCCATCTGTTCTGCACCCCGGTCGCCCTCCCGAGCCACTTCACCTGTCTGTCTTGCCTCCAGGCCGTCCCCCTCAACTTTATGGCTCTGCCTCTGTCCAGCCCCCTGGCCGTCCACCTGGACTCTTATGCTCTGCCCCTGCCCCCTGCTCTCTCCCATCCACCTCTCTTCTCCTCTATCTATCCTTTACATCTTCTTATTCATTTCCCTCCCTTTCTCCGTCATATTCCTTTCTCTATTTCTTAACACCATCTCTTTAATTCCTTCTTTATGTTCCTGTCTTTCATCTTTCTTCTTTTCTGCTCAACCCTTCCTATCCATCTCTCCGGTCTTTCTCTCATTTCTTCACCAACTCACTCTCATCTCGATCTCACTCCCTAACTTGTCTACTCTTCCTCACTTTCATATTTTCTCTTTCATCTTTCCATTCTTCACCTCCTTCAACTGATATTCTTTATTTTCCATTCCTCCTCTTTCTCATAGTCTTAATTTTCTCAAATTACAAAGTTTTTGTGTACACAAACCAAAAATGACAGGTGTGTAGGGTTTTTTAAACCAGCAACATAGAAAAATGTCAAATGATAATATAAAGATTTTTTTTAATGATTTTATGTAAAAAGAAGCATTTTTATGCATGTTGCAGTCAAACAGACTGGACAGAAATGTGCTTAAAATGTCACACAAACACATGAGCTCATTATGTGGCTTTTGTTTTCTGGGGCTTGAACATGTCTGTCTCGACTTAAGCGTCAAGACTTGACTACTTGTGACTTGCTCAACAGTGTCATGTTCCCACTTCTGCTTCAAACAGCAGCACAATAAAAGTTTTATTTGTTTTCTGACAGTAAAATGTTTTAAAAGCAGCATTTTCTGTGCTGTAAGACGGAATGCATGAAGAATATCATAATGAGCATTCTAATATATGCGAATTCTAGAACTACCAGCACATTATCATAATGTAAAAATTCTACACAGTCCACTCAGTCTCACTCAGATCCTGAACTGAAAGGCAGTTTTTTTCAGTGGGAATATATCTTCAAATCTTCAGTCATCTGTTTCTTCATATTCAATGGGATCTTTGTTGGGTTGATACACATGGAGAGTAGACACAGCGGGAGAAGCATGGTAAGATTTTCTCATTTGAAGATGGCAAACCTTTGGGCAAACATTGACTGTAATTTAGGATTGCACTTATCTGGGACAGCTTACTTTTTCTCTCATGTCTTTGTATTTGCCTAAGGTTTCAACAAATTAATTAAATGTTGTCTTTTTCTGGAAAGCAATTAGATTTTCATACAGTTTGATAACTAAAGTTAATGCCTCACTTAAAAAAATAATGTCAGTCTGTGTAAGAATCTGCTCCCAACCAACCCCCAAAATACCCCAAAATACACTTTATTGCATATTTTAATTGATATGCATTAAATACAGGATTGATTTCATGATTGAAACAGGGTTTCTCTCCAGTTTGTGACATATGTTTATTGTGTGCACTGTGACATTTAATTAAATCTCAGGATCCTAAAACAGATTCTCTTTTTCTGCTGCTGTTGACCCATTGACTGAAAGTATACTGCGTAACCACCAATGTTTGTGTGAAAAGCCTAATTCATATTAGTTTAAATCATGTAATTTACTCATCTTATTTCTATTCCTACTTATTTTCTATTATTATCTTATTTCACATGTATATTCTTTCATCTAAACTGTATAAAAATTGCACTGTAATTGATCTAGATTTCCCAACATTTACCACTGACAGGAAAAGGTGTGGTGGTGTGGTGTTACTGTTTGCAGTATTTAAATAAAAAACACACACACACAAAATGCAATAATGTTACATAAACTATAAATCTATGGAAGATTTTAGTAGGTTATTTATGAAATGCAGTGGACTAAACATATGTTTTAGTTTGCTAGATGAGTTCAGTGGTGGAGATCACACACTGAAGTACTGTAGTGCAGTACTGTACTTCAGCATCTCTATTTTATCCTACTTTATACTTCCACTCCACTATAATTCAAAAGAAAATGTTATATTCTTACTCCACCATATAAAATATTATTCATTGTACAATACATTAAACCACCCGACAGTATATAAAATAGTTAAAATTAGATCCATCTTGACCAGCAACACTAAAATGCTGCATGTTACATGTATGAGTACTTTTACTTTTCATACTTAAAGTAGCCTATATTTTTCTAATATGAATTACTAATTAATACAGGACTTTTACTTGTACTGGTGTACAGTATTCTTATTTTATTGCAGTATTGCTACTTTTGCTTGAGTAAAGGATCAGGAAATACTTCCTCCACAAGTGAATGGACTGAAACACATGTTACTCAAACATGACAATACAATGTTTGTTCCTTCATATTGACACAAAATTCAAAAGTTATGTGAATTAAGATAATAATCAGTGAAGTAAAGATAAATCTAAAGTCTAAATCTAATATTGATTCCTGGCTCTGTATCTCTGTCTTTTTTTATTTTTTAACACTTCCTGTATATTTCTTTCTTTTTGGCATTTATAGGAGAGTCCAGGGTGGTGATGCTGCTTGCAGAAATGGAAGTGGAGGCACCTTCAAACTTTCTGTCAGCTGAAGAAGGAGGAGAGATGAGATAGAGGGCTTGCATCAGAAAGGTGGACACAACCTTTTCAGAAGCTTGCCTTGGAGAAAAAAAGCCTCACAAAGAAGACGAAGGCAGACGGTGACGGCAAAGACAACAACGCTACCGTCTGACTGGCTCCAACAGGCAGGGAAGCATCGTTCGCTTACCTTATACTGTTCTTCTCCTTCATTTCCCTCCTTCACTCATCTACCCTTGCTGTCCTTCTTCTTCTCTCTGTGACCTATCTCTCCTCAGTCTTCAACTTCCTCCCTTTAAACATCTACCTTTCCTCTTGTTTCTTTACCTGTTCATTCTTTCCACCTTTCATCTCCTTTAACTCCTATCCTTTATTCTACATTCCTCCTTCCTCCATTTTTTTTCACTTGTTTTACCCATCCACTCTTCCTCTCTTTTATCTCCTATCTTTACCTTTACGCTATTCTGTTGCTTGATCTACTGTCTTTAACATCCACTCTTCCTTTTCTTCATCCTCCCTCATTTTTCTCTCCACTGTTTCTTTCCTTCATCTCATATCCTTTCCTTCTCAACCCTTTCCATCTTTCATCATTCATCTTCACCTCATTCTTTATTTTCCATTCCTCCTTTCCTTCACCTTTCTCGTTTTACCCATCCAACCTTCCCGTCCTTTATCTCCTACCTTTACACTATTCTTTTTCTTTATTCTTTAACCATCCACCCTTTCTCTCCTTCATCCTCCACCCCTTAACACCTCCACTCTTCCTCCTTCATTTTTCTTACTTTCCTCTCTTCCTTTCCACTACATCTTCCTCCCTCTCCCATCCACCTCTCTTCTGTCATTTTCTATCCTTTACATTTCCCCCTGTCTTCTTATTCATTTCCCTTCCTTTTCCTTCTTCTTCATATTCTCTTCTCTATTTCTCATCATCTCTTTAATTCATTCTTTATGTTCTTGTCTTTCATCTTCCTTCTTCTCCCCTCAACCCTTCCTATCCTTCATCATTCTTCCTGTATCTCTCCGGTCTTTCTCTCGTTTCTTCGTATCCTTCATCTCTTATCCTTTTTTCAACCCTTTCCATCTTTCATCTCCTTGTCCAATCCACCCTTTCTCTCATTCATCCTCCACCTTTTTCACCTCCACTCTTCCTGTCCTTTTCTTTCTTTCCCTTGAATGCTACTTCCAACTTCTTTCCTCTACCTCTCCACCTTTCTATCCCTCATCTTTTTCCTTTACTGCTCCACATTCATCTTTTTTATCCTCCCTCTCCTACCCACCCTCCCTCTACTTTGTTTTCTGTCCATCTTCCTCATTTCTGTTCTTCCTCTCTCATCCTTTTGATCTTCCTGTTTCTCCTCTCCTTCCTTTGCCTCTCCACCTTCCCTTTCCTTCCTTTTCCTTTGTATTGCATCCTTCTTATCACCTTTGTCTTCCATCTTCCTCCCTTCATCTTCCTACTTCTACCATCCACCCTCTCACCATCACTTTCTTTCCTTTTCTTTCACCTTGCTTCCTTTATCTAATGACCTTTGCTCTTCCTCCTCAACTAATTGACTTTTCTATCCTTCATCCTTCTTCCTTTCTTTCACCATCCTTCCTTTCCCCTCCACCCTTCCTCTGCTTGATCTTACTTCTGTCCTCTCTTGCTTATCCACCTTTTGTCTCTTTCAACTTCTCTCCATCCTTTCTATCCTTCATAGATGGGAGGTAGGGCTCTCTCCCATCCTTCATTCTTTCGTCTTTCACCTCTCCACCTTCCATCTGCTTCAACTCATATGCTTTGTTCTCCATTCCTCCTGCCCTTCATCTCTCTCATTTTACCCATCCACTCTTCCCCTCCATCTCCTAACTTTACCTTTACACCACTCTTTTTCTTGATTCTTTAACCATCCCTCCTTTCTGTCCCCAATTCTTCCTTCCTTTCCACACTTCCTCTCATCTCCCTTTCTCCTGTCAACCTTTTATTTCCTCAATCTTCCTCCCTCCCATCCAAGCTTCATCTTTCTTCTTTCCTCTCTACCCTTTAAATCTTTCATATTCCTGTCTGTATTCTTCTTTCCTCTCTTATCCATCCATCCCTTCATCTCCCCTCCACTCTTCCTCTCCCTCATTTTTCCCCCTCCATGCTCAGCCTCCTCCTACATTCTCCTCTCTTCTCCATCATCTTCTATGCTTTACATTTCCCTCTGTCCTCTTATTCGTTTCCTTCCTTTTACTTCTTCATATTCCTTTCTCTATTTCTCAATCACACCATTTCTATAATTCATTCTTTATGTTCCTGTCTTTCATCTTCCTCCTTCTCCCCTCAACTCTTCATGTCCTTCATCATTCTTCCTGTATCTCTCCGGCCTTTCTCTCATTTCTTTGTATCCTTCATCTCTTATCCTTTAGATTCTCAAGCCTTTCCATCTTTCTCTCCTTCATCCTCCACCCTTAACATCTCCTCTCTTCCTGTCTTTCATTCTTCTTATTTTCCCTTTCATACTCCTTCCATCCTCCACATTGTTTCCTTTTCCTCTTCAACCTTTCACTCTTTTCTCTTACCTATCCTACTCCTTCATCTTCCTTTCTTCCACCCAACCTCTCCTGTGTCTTTCCATTTCCTTCATTTATCTCTCTACCCTTTCTATCCTTTTTCCTCTTTTACATCTCTACATTTCCTAACTTTAATCTTGTTTCCTATATCACTCTACCTTCTATCATCCAGCTCCTTCATCTTTTCTTCCTCTCCATCCTTTCTTTCCTTTACCTTCTTTCAACTGTATCTGTAATATTCCTCCCTTTCCTTTACCTCTCCACCCTTCACTTCCTTCTCCCTCTCACTCCCCTCAATTGTTCCTCTCCCATATCTTTCTCACTCTTCTACTTTTCCTTTAGACATCATCCTTTTCTCTCATTTTTTTATTCATTCACTCTCTCATCTCATCTACTCTTCCTCTCTTTCATGTTTTCTTTCACCTCTCCACTTTCCATCCTCCACATTCTTTCCTTTTTCCTCTTCAGCATTTCTTTTATTTTCTATCCTTTACATCTCCATCCTTTCTATATTTAATCTTGTTTCCTATACCATTCCACTCTCTACCTATCCTGCTCCTTCATCTTCCTCTCTATCCATTCTCTCCTTAATCCCCCTGTTTCACCCATCTATTTTTCCTTTCCTTCATATTCTATCTTCTACTGTTTGTATCTTTAATCTTCCTTAATTTTCTCCCAGCCTTTCTATCCTTCATGGATGGGAGGTAGGGCTCTCTCCCATCCTTCTTCACTTGATTTTCCTTTCTTCTTCCTTCCTCTGCTATCCATCCACCCATCCTCTCCTTTCTTTTCCTTCCCTTTTCTTTTACCTCTTCACCCTTTCTATTTTTTCTCTTTCTTGCTCTACTATCCTTCCTGTCCATTTTCCTTCCTTTCCTTACATCTTTTTTTTCCTTTACCTCTTCATCCTTTCAATTCTTCATGAATGGAAGGGATTTTTTTATCTTCTTTCATTTAACCATCCACCCTTCTTTTTTTTATCATTATTTATATCTCCACCTTCCTGTACTTTTTTCCTTCATTTCTTCATCTCCTTGTCTCTCAACTTTTCCTCTCCTACATCTTTCTCCCTCTCTCATCCACCTCTCTTCTGTCATCTTCTATCCTTTACATTTCCCCCTGTCCTCTTATTCATTTCCCGTTCTTTTGCTTCTTCATATTCTTTTCTCTATTTCTCAACACCATCTCTTTAATTCATTCTTTATGTTCCTGTCTTTCATCTTCCTTCTTCTCCCCTCAACCCTTCCTGTCCTTCATCATTCTTCCTGTATCTTTCTGGCCTTTCTCTCATTTCTTTACCTATTCACTCTCCATCTCGCTCCCTAATTCATCTACTCTTCTTCTCATTCATGTTTTCTCTTTCACCTCTCCACCCTCCATCTCCTCCAACTCATATTCTTTGTTTTCCATTCCTCCTGTCCTTCATCTCTCTGGTTTTGCTCATCCACCCTTCCCCTCCTTCATCTCTTGCCTTTACTTTTACGCTATTCTTTAACATTTCCTTTCCACTTTTTCTATCCTTCATCTCATTCTTCGTTTTTCAACCCTTTCCTTTCATCTCCTTCTCCAATTTCTCTCCTTCATCCTCCACCCTTAACATCTCCACTCTTCCTGTCCTTCATTCTTCTTATTTTCCCTTCCATCCTCCACATTCTTCCCTTTTCCTCTTCACCCTTTCTTTTATTTTCTATCCTTTACATCTCCATGCTTCCTATCCTTATTTCTTGTTTCCTATACCTTTCCACTCTCTACCTATCCTGCTCCTCCAACTTCCTTTCTTCCCCTCTATTCTTTCTCTCCTTAATCCCCGTTTCATCCATCCACTTTTCCTTTCATTTTTATTCTGTCATCTTCCACTGTTTTGTCTTTAAACTTTTTTAAAGTTTTTCTCTGAGCCTCTCCCTTTCTCCTGTCAACCTTTTCTTCCTCCCTCTCATCCAAGCTTCATCTTTCTTCTTTCCTCTCTACCCTTTAAATCCTTCATGTTCCTGTCTGTCTGTCTTCTTTCCTCTCTTATCCATCCCTTCATCTCCCCTCCACTCTTCCTCTCCATTTTTTCCCTTCCATGCTCCTCTCAGCCTCCTCCTACATTCCTACATTTATCTCTCTACCCTTTCTATCCTTTTTCCTCTTTTACATCTCCACACTTTCTAACTTTAATCTTGTTTCCTGTATCACTCTACCTTCTATCATCCAGCTACTTCATCTTTTCTTCCTCTCCATCCTTTCTTTCCTTTACCTTCTTTCAACTGTAATTTTCCTCCTTTTTCCTTTACCTCTCCACCCTTCACTTCCTTCTCCCTCTCACTCCCCTCAATTGTTCCTCCCCTGCATCTTTCTCACTCTTCCACTTTTTTCCTTTAGACATCATCCTTCCCTCTCATTTCTTTATTCAGTCACTCTCTCCATCTCATCTCACTCCCTAACTCATCTACTCTTCCTCTCTTTCATGTTTTCTTTCACCTCTCCACCCTCCATCTCCTTTAACTCCTAACCTTTATTCTACATTCCTCCTCTATTTCATCTTTCTTATTTTACCCGTCCATCCTTCCCTCCTTAATCTTCTGTCTTTACTGTTTCTGTTTATTGATCTACTTTCCTGTCCTTCATTTTCCTTCATTTCTTCATCTCCCTGTCTCTCATCAACTCTTCCTGTCCTGCTTCTTCCTCCCTCTCTCATCCACCTCTCTTCTCCTTCTATCTATCCTTTACATGTCGTCCTCTTATTCATTTCCCTCCCTTTCCCTTCGTCATATTCCTTTCTCTATTTCTTAACACCATTTCTTTAATTCATTCTTTATGTTCCTGTCTTCCATCTTTCTTCTTTTCTGCTCAACCCTTCCTATCCATCTCTCCGGTCTTTCTCTCATTTCTTCACCCACTCACTCTCTCCATCTCATCTCACTCCCTAACTCATCTACTCTTTCACCTCTCCACCCTCCATCTCCTCCAACTCATATTCTTTGTTTTCATCTTCATCTCCATCTCCAGTCCACCCTTTCTCTCCTTCACCCTCTCTCCTTTACACCTCCACTCTTCCTGTCCTTTTCTTCCCTTTTCTTTCCAACTTCCTTCCTCTGCCTCTCCACCTTTCTATCCCTCATCTTTTTCCTTTACTGCTCCACCTGCTTTATCTTTTGTTATTTACCCTCCCTCTCCTACCCCACCCCCCTCTACTTTGTTTTCTGTCCATCTTCCTCATTTCTTCTTCCTCTCTCATCCTTTTGATTTTACTGTCTCTCCTCTCCTTCCTTTGCCTCTCCACCTTCCCTTTCCTTCCTTTTTCCTTTGTATTGCATCCTTCTTAGTCATCCTTCATCTTCCATCTTCCTCCCTTCACATCTCCAAAATTTCTATCCTTCACCTTCCTACTTCTACCATCCACCCTCTCATCATCACTTTCTTTCCTTTTCTTCCACCTTGCTTCCTTTACCTAATGACCTTTCCTCTTTCTCCTCCACTATAATTGACTTTTCTGTCCTTCATGGATGGGAGGTAGGGCTCTCTCCTGTCCTTCTTCACTTGATTTTCCTTTCTTCTTCCTTTCTCTGCTATCCATCCACCCATCCTCTCCTTTCTTTTCCTTCCCTTTTCTTTTACCTCTTCACCCTTTCTATTTTTTCTCTTTCTTGCTCTGACATCCTTCCTGTCCATTTTCTTTCCTTTCCTTACATCTTTTTTTCCTTTACCTCTTCATCCTTTCAATTCTTCATGAATGGAAGGGATTTTTTTTTATAATCTTCTTCATTTAACCATCCACCCTTCTTTCCTTCTTTCTTCTTACTTTCCCTTTCACACTCCTTCTATCCTCCACATTCTTCCCTTTTCCTCTTCACCCTTTCTTTTATTTTCTATCCTTTACATCTCCATGCTTCCTATCCTTATTCTTGTTTCCTATACCACTCCACCCTCTACCTATCCTGCTCCTCCATCTTCCTTTCTTTCTCTCTATTCTTTCTCTCCTTAATCCCCCTGTTTCATCCATCCACTTTTCCTTTCATTTTTATTCTGTCATCTTCCACTGTTGTATCTTTAAACTTAGTTTTTCTCTGAGCCTTTCTATCCTTCATTGATTGGAGGAAGATCTTCTTGGATGTTCTTGCTTTCTTTCACCTTCCTTCCTTTCCCCTCCACTCTTCCTCTGCTTGATCTTACTTCTTTCCCCTCCGTCTCCCTCTCTCTCCTATCCAACTTTTGTCTTTCAACTTCTCTCCATCCCTTCTATCCTTCATGGATGGGAGGAATTTTTATCTTCCTTTGTTTAACCATCCCTCCTTTCTGTCCCTAATTGTCTTTCCTTCCTTTCAGCCCTTCCTCTCATCTCCCTTTCTCCTGTCAACTTTTCCTCTCCTAAATCTTCCTCCCTCTCCCACCCAAGCTTCATCTTTCTTCTTTCCACTCTATCCATTAAATCCTTCATGTTCCTGTCTGTCTTCCTTCCTCTCCCATCCATTCCTTCATCTCCCCTCCACTCCTCCTCTCCTTCATTTTTCCCCTTCCATGCTCCTCTCATCCTCCTCCCACATTTACCTATTCACCCTTTCTATCCTTTTTCCTCTTTTACATCTCCACACTTTCTAACTTTAATCTTGTTTCCTATACCACCCTACCTTCTATCACCCAGCTCCTTCCTCTTCTCTTATTCCTCTCCATCCTTTCTTTCCTTTACCTTCTTTCAACTGTATCTGTAATTTTCCTCCCTTTCCTTTACCTCTCCACCTTTCACTTCCTTCTCCCTCTTACTCCCCTCAACTGTTCCTCTCCTACATCTTTCTCACTCTTCTCACTTTTTTGCTTTACACATCATCCTTTTCTCTCATTTCTTTATTCAGTCACTCTCATCTCATCTCACTCCCTAACTCATCTACTCTTCCTTTTTCATGTTTTTCATGGATGGAAGGGATTTTTTTATAATCTTCTTTCATTTAACCATCCAACCTTCTTTTCATCATTATTTACATCTCCACCTTCCTGTCCTTTTTTCCTTCATTTCTTCATCTCCCTGTCTCTCATCAACTTTTCCTGTCCTGCTTCTTCCTCCCTCTCTCATCCACCTTTCTTCTTCTTCTATCTATCCTTTACATCTCATCCTCTTATTCATTTCCCTCTCTTTCCCTTCGT